>NC_057720.1:46515461-46558150 GCF_004010195.1 Chiloscyllium plagiosum | reverse complement strand
GTGGGTTTGTAAAAAATGTCAGTGTCAAGTCGGTTGTCACTAATGGAGATGGAGAGGTCCAGGAAGGGGAGGGAGGTGTCAGAGATGATCCAGGTAAATTTAAGGTCAGGGTGGAATGTGTTAGTGCCTAGCATGCCTTGATGTCGAGCCTTTGCAATTAAGACTTGGTTGACTTTGAAGATCACATTCTTTGAGAATCCTAGTTCAGATTAGAACTACCATAATGGATGGTCTCGCTCAGAAATCTGTTGGATACATCCAGAGTACCCACTGATGATCAGCTTATTGATATATTGAGGCTGGCCATCATGTGATATAGCTTGGTGAATCTATTGTGCTTGGCTATAACCAAAATATATGAGACTTATGTTACAGTCTGGAATCTTTAATTTTGCAGCTGATGGATTTATCACCTCGCAATTCATGATCATACGTTGGTCTCTGCTTCTAGCAGACCACTGATAGGTGGTTCATCTGTATCAATGGCTTAAAAGGGTCAGGTGTTCATTTTGAGGATTTGTATTGGGATGCCAGACACATTGTAAGCAGTTAGCGTATCATCTGTGGACTGCACCATTCTAAGCCAGTTTTATGAGTATTTGAGTGAGATGCATATGGGTCTGAAATTTGCATTGACAGCAGTATTGAATTTGGCATACAGCACATGTTGTCTTTTCCTTTTGTGCTATATCTCTTGGACAGATGATGCCGATGTTTAACCAATGTTAAAGTAGTCTTAATCAGTGAAGAAAAGCTCAACATGATAGGAATATGGTCATTGTCCTACCCCATCCCTACAAGGGTAAATTCCATCATCTTCTCTCCGATACCTCACTCTCACTCTATCTCTGCTACGGGGCATACCTTCCACCAAGACAAATGCTCTACCACTGTCACTATTGTCTGCAACATCCTTCCCCACTCACTCTCACCCACCTCTAACTGTGACAATACTAACTCTGAATGCCCTCAGCACTGGCTTGGGACACATCCCACCCCTGCACTAACAGTAAGAGCTGCACCAAACACTTTCATAATCCCTGTCTTTTTCTCTCAATCTGTGAGGAAAACAGCCTACAATAAGGCAGAGAGTCAAGACTGGTGGTTTGCTGCCTGTCATTCAGCTCCTTGGCCCTTATGAGGACAGGATCCTCACTCTGACTGCCCAGAGCAGGCCTAACTAGGCTTACTGTGCCAAGAACCCCTGTGCGAAGGTAATCCCCCTTGATTTGAATGAAGCCTGCTGACAACCGTGACAAGTTTCCTGGCTTTGTATCTGCAAGATTCGGTGCACCAAGACAACAATAACATGGGCCTTGGTATCTCTAGCTGAGGGGACAAAACAGAAAAAGGCAAGGAAAGGCAAGATAATGCGAAGCTGCGATGCTGTGTGCATCCAGGTTGACTCAGACTGAGTAAGTGATATGATAGCGAGTGAAAAATTTGGAGATGCAGCCTTGTCCAGTTTTTAAGTTGGACATATGTCCCTGAGTGCACAATGTCCTTACAGCAGTATTACAATGATTGTTGCCAATGCAGCATTGAAATACAGAAGCGAACTATTCGTGAATCAAAGGTGAGCCATGAGGATTCTTAGAGGCTGGCACATGGATACCAATGTCTGTGGACATGGGGTGCATGTGGCCAGTGCCAATGGAGTGTGCCTTGAGATGTTGAGGCCTGGTTTCCAACCTGGAGGTAATTTGGAACAAGCAGCAAGTGGATTCCATCAGGTACATGCTCTAGTTTCCATGTCAAGTTTTCTCAACATCTAGCTAGCTTGCTTACTTGTTGAGTTTGGTAAGATAAGAACGCTGAAAATTATTGAGGTGAGTTGTCAATCCCTGTCAATTAGCATCAATTAGCTGCTTGTGAAAAGAATGAAAAATACAGCAAGATGATCTCGATGTCAAAATAGGCCTTGCCACACCTGCCATCTGATTCTGCCACACATAAACTGAAAGAGTCATAAAGTTAAAAATCACACAACACCAGGTTACAGTCCAACGGGTTTATTTGGAGGCACTAGCTATCGCAGCTCTGTTCCTTCATCAGGTGATTGTGATACTCCGTAACCACCTGATGAAGGAACAACACTCCGAAAGCTAGTACCTCCAAATAAACCTATTGGTCTATAACCTGGTGTTGTGTGATTTTTAACCTAGTCCACCCTAGTCCAACATTGGCCCCTCCAAATCAAAGAGTCATAGGTTCACAGCAGAGAAAAAGACTCTCTGGCCCATCGTGTCCACACCTAACTATTTTCTCGCACTTGGCCTATTGTTTTGTATGTATTGGCATTGCAAGTGCACATGGAAATATTCCTGAAATGTTATGAGGGTTTCTGCTTCTACCACCCTTCCAGGCAGTGAGTTTCAGATTATTACCACCCTCTGGGTGAAAAAAAATTCCCTCAATCTCAGCACTGCCCATATTGCTCAGACTCCTATTGGATTGCATCAATTGTTTGATGACTATTGGTGCTGGGAATTTGTAATGTATCAGATGCTTCATGAGCTTTGGACACATTAGACTGCTTTGTGCAGGTACCACATATCTAGGAGAGCGAATGGGTGCCTTTTACGGTCATTGTTTTATACTGTTAGCAGCTGTTCTTGCTCCAACTGTCAACCGGTGGTGCATTCACTTTCAATGCTGTGTGCTGAGAACTACATGGAAGAAATTAAAAATTATACCATCAATACTGTAAACTTGATTATAAACACTAATCACTCAAGTCAGAGATACTTCAATCGGTAATAACTATGTCTTAATCCCCTCTGATGCAGTAATCCTGTCTCCGAGCTAAATCTGTACTTTTTTTCCCCTAAAGCATAAAACTGTGGCTTCCAGAATCATTATGAATTTATATCAATCATCCACGGTGTACGGTAACCTTTCTATTATAGGTACATCAGTGTTCATGCACCAGGGTTAATGTAAAACAGCATGTGCTGTAGTTAGTTAATTCCTGACAAATAACCCTTCATCAACCATGATAAATAGACCACCAAACTTACACTTGAAAACAAATTGAACAAAGGCAACATCAAATTAGGTTCACAGCGAAAGTCAGCTTGCACTGGGTGGAGGCTTTGAAGTAAATGCCTATTGTGCATCGGAGCTTTTATTTGTTTATATGCCATTGGCTTATTCATTAATCATACTGAAACGGGTGGTTGCACAGTTAAACAACAGATCATCTGCCGTACAGTTTAATGCATTATCTCCAAGGACTGATGGCAAGAAAACTCATGATGCTCAGTTTCTAATAGCCAAGAGTCCCAGATCGTTCTCTAACTTGTTTGTACTCCACTTGACCTCTGCCGCTGTACAAAATGCAGGTGAACCCTGCAGAACAGTCACGACTATTTAAATAAGAATGCGTCTTTAGGTTTGTGTTTCCTGTTATATAAGCAGTGATTTAAAGATGTACGCCAATGAACCGACAAAACTATTTTCCGTGCTATAGAACTAAAATAACTTGTTTTTTTTTTAAGAAAAGTCTTCGGCCAACCTCACTCACCTCTCTGTATGCTGATGATTTATTTATTCATGCTGCTGATTTCAGTCTTAAAACTTCTGTGGAGTGGCATACAGAGAACCCTATTTAGTTAAATTGGGATTGAAAAGTACTGAAAACTTGCCAGTCAGCTGAGTTACTTACAGGATATGTTTGTGGGGGAGGGTTATGAAAACCAAGATATTTCTACATACAAGTTCTACAGTTCACTTTCTACCTGAAGAAGAATGGTTGGAATAGATCAGATTACTTACATTGTGGAAACAGGCTCTTTGGCCCAACAAGTCCACACCAGCCCTCTGATGAGCAACCTACCCAGACCCATTCCCCTACACCAAACACTATGGCCAATTCACCTAACCTGCACATCTTTGGACTGTGGGAGGAAACTGGAGCAACCCCACACAGACGCAGGGAGAATGTGCAAACTCCACCCAGACAGTTGCCTGAGGCAGGAATTGAACCCAGGTCTCTGGCGCTGTGAGGTAGCAGTGCTAACCACTGTGCCACCATGCCACCCCATAGATAAAGGTCATACTTAGCGAAGCTTTTATCATCCAAATCAGTGCATGTTTGCTTTCAGGTGAGGTTGCTTTATTAATACTAAGACCTGACACAATAAAGGCAGGAAATATATTTAATGTTAACAGTAGCTTGAGCATCTTGTTAAAGCAGAAGAATTTTGCATGCTATACTGAAAATTTGAATGATTTCCATGCCTTTATTCTAAAAACAACTGAACCTGCACTTGCAAACCATGTAAATTTGTGTGGACTGTCTTCTCTTCCAGTCTGTGACATTTTCTGACCAACATGTTCTGAGATGTTGTAACACACCATTGGAGCTGGTGACATTTCAACCTAACCCTCTGGGTCAGAAATAGGTACAACAGGACTTTATGGCCTCTCTGGTGGTAGGTAGGCCATCAAATCGAGTGGGATGGTGGCATTTTTAAACCCAGTCACTTCTATCATAATTAAGGTAGTGATGGGAAGGCCCATGGCTGGCTGGTTTGACTTTTGCCTCCCCAACAATTGAGGCCCTTAAGTGGACAATTAATGACTACTCAAGAACTTCATCACTGCTGGGACTAACCTAGTGGTGCAAGGGCCTGTCACCATGCAGTGTACGTGAGAAAAGTAAAACTATGTGGCCTACTCACAGTCACAGAAACCTAGATGAAAGGAGCAGGAGTTGGTCTTTTTGCCCTTCAAGCCTGTTTGCCATTCAATATGATCATGGCTGACCATCTTATTCAGTCTCATACTCCCAATTTTGCCCCTACCTTTTGATCTCGTTAGCCCTAAGAAATATATTTCTTTCTTTCATGGAAGCATTCAATGTTTTGGCCTCAACCAATTACTGTGGGAGAGAATTCCATAGGCTCACCACTCTGTGTAAAGAAATTTCTCCGCACCTTAATCCTAAATGGCCTATCTCGTATGCTTAGATTGTAACCCCATTTTCTGGAGTCCCCAGACATTGGGAATACCCTTCCTGTATTTATGCTGTCCAGTTCTGTGAGAACTTTATAGGTTTCTGTGAGATCACCCCTCATTCTTCTAAACTCGGTGATAACTGATCCAGTCTCTTTCCACATGTCAGTCCTGCTATCCCAGGAATCTGTTTGGTAAACCTTGATTGTACTCCCTCTGTAGGCAAATCTCCTGCCTCAGATAAGAAGATCAAAACTACACGTAATATTCCAGGGGTGTTCTCACCAAGGCACCATACAATTGCAACAAGACATCCCTGCTCCTGTACTTAAGTCCTGTTACTATGGAAGCTGACATACCATTTTCTTCATATTTCTTCACGACCTGCTGCATTGTCGTTTAGTTTCAGTGACTAGTTTACAAAATTATATGAGGCATGTATAGGATAAATAGACAAAGTCTTTTCCCTGGGGTCGGGGAGTCCAGAACTAGAGGGCATAGGTTTAGGGTGAGAGGGGAAAGATATAAAAGAGACCTAAGGGGCAACCTTTTCACGCAGTGGGTGGTACGTGTATGGAATGAGCTGCCAGAGGATGTGGTGGAGGCTGGTACAATTGCAACATTTAAGAGGCATTTGGATGGATATATGAATAGGAAGGATTTGGAGGGTTTTGGGCCGGGTGCTGGCAGGTGGGACTAGATTGGGTTGAGATATCTGGTCAGCATGGACAGGTTGGACCGAAGGGTCTGTTTCCATGCTGTACATCTCTATGACTCTATGACACCCAGGTCTCGTTGCATCTCCCACTTTCCCAACCTATTGCTATTCAAATAATAATCTGCCTTCCTGTTTTTGCTACCAAAGTAGATAACTTCACATTTATTCACATTATATTCATCTGCCATGCACTTGCTCACTCGCTCAACTTAACTAAATCACAATTCATCCTCCCAGCTAGCTTCGGGTCATCTGCAAGCTTGGATATAAATGCATTTAGTTTCCTTATCTAAATCATACATATATTGTGAATAACTGGGGTTCAAGCACTGATCCCTGTGTTGCCTCACTGACATTCAGAAAATGACCTGTTCATTCCTGCTTTTTGACTTCTGTCTGCCAGTCAGTTCTCTATTCATGTCAGTACATTACCCCAATCCCGTGCACTTTAATTTACACATTAATTTCTTGTGTGGAGTCTGAGTCTCCTGAGTTTGGGTTCCTTGTTGAAAGGCACTCAGCACCTGTTTGGTGAACCCAGTGTCAATGAGAGGGTGCATCTTCCGTTAAGAATTACTGAGTTCCCTTCCTGTTAACTCCCCATAGAACCTTCTCACCATCCTGCAAAACCATTTTTGTCATCACTATCTGTAGCCTTGGTAGTTCCTCAATCCCAGAAATCCAGTGGATGTTACTCGAGCAGCAACCACTGTCTCTCTCACTGTTAAAAGAGCTGCCAGCCTCTGACTGGCCAGCAACTCTCAGGAGGTGGGATTTATACCCTCTTGGGTCCTTCATCCAGCAAGTAGCCCATTTCTGGATTCTTACTGCCATAGGCTATCTTAAAAGATGCAACATGGGTCTCTCACCAGCTGTCCAGCCACCAGGTGAGACTTCCCCAGTACTTCATAAAACCTAGCCCAAGGGATTTGAATTTTCAATGAAAGCAACAACCAATTACATGCATTTGTGTGGTCCTTGTCGTGTAATAAAACACAAAACAGTGCTTCATATTAGAATAATATGGTAAGTAAATTTGACACTGACATCAGGAGATGGTATGCCAGAAATTGGTCAAAACGTTGTACAAGGATGTTTTTAATAAGTATCTTAAAGGAGGAAGGAGACTGGATGTAGGTTTGCTTGCTGAGCTGGAAGGTTTGTTTTCAAATATTTCATCACCATACTAGGTAACATCATTAGTAAGCCTCCAGATGAAGCATCGGTGTTATGGCCCACTTTCTATTTATGTGTTTAGGTTTCCTTAGGTTGGTGATGCCATTTCCTGTGGTGACACCATTTCCTGTGGTGATTTCACTTCCCGTTATTTTTTTTGGGGAGTGGTAAATGGGATCCAAGTCAATATGTTTGTTGATAGAGTTCCGGTTGGATTGCCATGCTTCTAGGAACTCTGGTGTGTGTCTCTGTTTGGCTTGTCCTAGGATGGATGTGTTGTCCCAGTCAAAGTGGTGTCCTTCCTAATCCTTACGTAAGGATAATAGTGAGAGTGAGTTGTATCATTAGTGCCTAGTTGATGTTCATGTATCCTGGTGGCTAGTTTTCTGCCTGTTTGTCCAATGTAGTGTTTGTTACAGTCCTTGCATGATATTTTGTAAATGGCATTAGTTTTGCTTGTTGTCTGTATAGGGTCTTTCAAGTTCATTAGCTGCTGTTTTAGCGTTTTGGTGGGTTTGTGGGCTACCATGATGCCAGGTGGTCTGAGTAGTCTGGCAGTCATTTCTGAGATGTATTGGACATGTTTTGTCTGCTTGTTTGGGTTTGTTGCTCAGAAATCGGTGGACTGTGTTCATTGGGTACATTTCTTTTTTGAATGCACTGTATCTGTGATTTTCCTCTGTTCTGTGTAGTTCCTCTGTGCTGCTGTGTGTGGTGGCTCATTGAAATAATGTTCTAATGCAGCTTTGTTTGTGGGTGCTGGGATGATTGCCTCTGTAGTTCAATATTTGGTCCGTATGTGTTGTTTTCATGTAGACACTGGTTTGAAGTTCCCCCATTGGCTGTTCGCTCTGCTGTGACATCTAGGAATGGCAGTTTGTTGTTGTTTTCCTCCTCTTTTGTGAACTTTATGCCAGTAAGGGTATTATTGATGGTCTTGATGGTTTCCTCTAATTTGTTTCATTTAGTGATGACAAGGTGTCATCCATGTAGCAGAACCAAAGTTTGGGTTGGATGGTTGGCAGAGCTGTTTGTTTGAGTCTTTGCGTTGCTGCTTCTGCTAAGAACCCTGATATCAGAGATCCCATGGGTGTTCCGTTGGTTTGCCTGTAAGTTTTGTTATTGAAGGTGAAGTGGGTGTTAAGGCAAAGGTCCACTAGCTTGATGATGTTGTCCTTGCTGATGAAGTTAGTGGGGTTTGATGTATGTGTCTTTGATTCTTCTAATAATGTAGTCAGTGTTTCCTTGGCCAGGTTGATGCTGATGAATGTGAACAGGGCTGTTATGTCAAAGGAGATCATTGTTTCATCCTCTTCAAACTTGGTATCTTTGATGGTCTTCAGGAATTCTTGGGTGGAGTGGATGGAGTGGTGTGAGTCTTCTAAGTGTTTTAGTCTTTGGTGTAGCTCCTTGGCCAATCTGTAAGTTGGTTTTCCAGGTCTGAGGGGGGGCTCCTGGTTTGTGAATTTTGGGTAATCCATAGAAGCGTGTCGTGTTGGTTCCGTCTGGTTTCATTTTTTTGGAAGTCGGTCTTATTTATTTCTCCAGATTTCTTACATTTTTTGAGTAGGGCTATGATTTTGTTCTCTAGTTGTGGGGTTGGTTTTATCGCCCCTTTTTGGTAAGTGTTGGTATCTACAAGTAGCATATTTGCTTTCTCAATATAGTCTCTTTGATTTAAAATGACTGTTAAGCATCCTTTGTCTGCAGATAGGATAACAAATTTTTTTAGTCTTTCTAATGCTTTCCTTTCTTGTGTATTCAGTGTGCTTCCTTCATTTTTCCTGCTTAATATTGGTGCGACCATCTATCTGATGGTTTGTTGGGTTTCTTCTGTGAGTTGGTTGTCTTTCAGTGTTGTTTCTAATGCTGCTAAGAAATTGTTCTTGTCCGCATCCTGGAAGTTGTAATTTAATCCTCTTACTAAGTCAGCTTTTTAAGTGTATCTGTTGAGGGTCAGTCAGATAAGTTTTTTTAACCATGCTTCTGTGTTGTCTGTGTTGTTATTTTGTGTAAGTTTGTCTAGTTTTTTCTGCAGGCCTAGTTTTCTCATTTTCTGTGTGTGCCGCTGTCTAATGTCGATGGCTTTGTTGTACTGTGTCTGTCTACTTCATCTGGGATAACACATCCATCCTAGGACAAGCCAAACAGCGATACGCATGAGATTCCTAGAAGCATGGCATTCCAACCAGAATGCTATCAATAAACACATTGACTTGGATCGCATTTACCAGCCCCCAAGGCAAAAAAAAGGAAATGATGTCACCACAGGAATTACATCACCAACCCAAAATAACCTAAATACATAAATAGAAAGTGGGCCATTACACCAGTGCTTTATCCAGAGGCTCACTGATGATGTTACCTAGTTTGGTGATGAAATGTCTGAAAACGAACCTTCCAACTCAGCAAGCAAACCTACATCCAGAACCTCAACCTGAGCGACAAATCTTCTCAAAGTTCGCTTGGAGGAAAGAGAGTTAGAGAGGCATGGAAAGTTAAGGAGAGAATTCCAGAGATTAAGGTAAATGTAGGTGAAGGTGCCAGTTGTAAATGATCACAGTCAGAGATACTCAAGATACAAGCAATGGTCGAGAATGGATATCTCATGGGGTTGCAGGAATGGAGGAGATTATGGCGATAGAGAGGGGTGAGACCATAGAGAGACTTGAAAATGAGGATGAGAATTTAAAATCAAGGCATGGTTTAACTGGGAGCCAAAGCAGGTAATGATTGTACCATTCCATTAATTCCATCGGCCAAGCACCTTTAGACATAAGTAGTCCCTTCATGATGTTAGGAGAAAGTGAGGACTTCAGTTACTGGAGATATGAGTAAAAAAAGGGTGGTGCTGGAAATACACAGCTGGTCATGCAGCATCCGAGGAGCAGGAGAGTCGATGTTACAAACATAAGCTCTTTATCAGGAATTCCTGTTGAAGAACTTATGCTCAAAATGTCGACTTTCCTGTTCCTCAGATGCTGCCTGACCAGCTGTGCTTTTCCAGCACCACACTTTTTGACCCTTCATGATGCTGGTTGACATTTGTCTAAATCAGGGTGTAAATCATTTTGATGTTCACCTAATAGAACATCACCAATTTAAATGGGAAAATGATTACTATTATTTGTACAATGAGGTAATATTTTCCCAGTACACCATTTGCAATAAGTTTGTTCTGGATGTGATGTTGGGAGTGATTAAATGCGAGGGGGAGCAATCAGGCACTCAGTCGACAGTTTAACTGTGACTCGACGCTTTCTATACAATATTTCACGACAGTCAAAAGCTTTTGAACTGTACATTCTTTACTGCTCCATAAACATTCCATTGTTAATAGGATTTTACCAGCTTGTCATTTAGGAATTATGCTGATGCATATGTAGATGGAAGAAAGGTCATGTCCAAAGCCCATTTTTTCCATTTAATAAGTTTTTAAAATCTTATTAAGTTTTTAATTAAAAATTCTTGACTGTAATTAATGTTCCATAGGAATTACAGTGGGCTTCAACCAATTTCAGAAAACAGTAATGTTTATGATATTGGATTATTCCCACGAGAATACCGATTTCAATAAACTAAGGCTACACATACAACATAACAGAAACCCTAGATAATGTGTCACCATTTATAGTACAACTGGAGAAGTTTACAATCCCAGCCCTAAATTACTTCAGATGTTGTTGATTGCAGAAACAAAGCCAATCATCATGTTCAGTTGTTTGGCACACATTTTAAGATTGTTCAACTAAAAATGTACAGCATTCGTGCGACATTGGTTTAAAATTAACGGATAATTCTTTGTAATGGTAAACTGTATTTGTAGGGTGGGACATCAAGGAATCTGGACTGAGGCAGGTAAATTGAGAGAAGGGACAGATCAACACAAGCTAATTGAAAAGGAGAGTATGTTTGAAATTCCTATTCTTGTTCCTATATTCGTATTAACACCGAGAATCGCAGTTTGCTTGGAAGAGTTTGGTTTGGCTAATATTATTACATGTTCTTATCAATAGTTGTTTAATAAGGACACAAAGTAACTAAGTTTCTTGACTAAATACATGCAATCTCTGAAGCTGCAGTTCACAGAATCAAAAATTTACATAGAGAACATTCAGACCATTGAGCCTGTGTCAGATTTTGTCAAAGCTATGCAATTAGTTATCTTGCTCATTACTATGAAAAGATTGATGGCTGCAGATCATAAGCAAGCAAAAGTGAACTGATGGCCATAACGTGTACCAAAAAAGAAACACAGAACAGGAAGAAATTTCAGATCGGAAGTAGGCCATTCTTCCTGTCATGCTTGTCTCAGCTTTTTTGCCAGAGCAATCCATAAGTAATTCCACTGCTCTGTGCTCTCCTCATTGCCTTATATCATTCTCTCCATCAAACGTTTCCTTAAAAAAAGGAACAAACTGTTTCAGCTTCTTCTATGAGGATGCAGTATACCCTCCAACAAACCTCCAAGTGAAGAAATTTCCTCGAATACCTCTGCCCACTTTGTTGGTGATATCACTGAGGGGATATTTGGTGGTGACTCCTCGAATTCTCACTGATTCAAAAGTGGCAGAAAGCTGCAGCTTGCAAGCACAGAAAAAGTGATAGAATGTTACATTCTTAATGAAATTGATGAATAATGACTAGGTACTGCCTAGTGAATACATTCAAAACATGATTTTGTAAATTAAAAATCATGCATTATATATAACAAGATTATTTATTTCCTCATATCTATTCCTGAGACTATTCATTTGACCGTCTCTTCAGTTGCACCACAACCTCTGTCACCCAATTTGATCCAATCCCATATGAGAGTGTAAATTCTCCCCTATCTTTCTACTGCATGTTAATTTCTTCTAAGAAGATACACACTTATTCTTTGCTGTACTTCCATTTGAATTCCTGGTCATCAATTGACCACTTTTGACTTTCTTGCTAGCAGTATTGTTATTTTCACCGAGTCATAGAAACCCAAACATCCCACTTTCCAACTACCAATTAACTTCTCCTCATAAAACCCAATAAACTACAATTTATCTTCACCAACCACGATTCTGATGTTGAGATTGGACTTCCCAGACTTCTTCTGTAATTCTGCTACACATCTTGTCAGAGTTCCTATCACTCAGACCTCCATATGATTTAACCTTGTGTGTTTTGTATTATTACATAGATGTCAGAAAGCCACTCTACCTTTAAGATAGTACAAAGTTAAAAATCACACAACACCAGGTTATAATCCAACAGGTTTAATTGGAAGCACACTAGCTTTCATCACCTGATGAAGGAGCGTCGCTCCGAAAGCTAGTGTGCTTCCAATTAAACCTGTTGGACTATAACCTGGTGTTGTGTGATTTTTAACTTTGTACACCCCAGTCCAACACCGGCATCTCCGATTTAAGATAGTAGATAGCATCAAGATGTCCAGAAGCTAATCAATTCACCCCTGAAATTGTTACAAATTCCCTGTTGAAAATATTGTCCACACAGGGGTTCCTGAATAATGTCGCTTCCAAAAATGGACCGCACTATGCCAATGTGTGTTTCCAATCCTTTTCAGTTCCATAGTGTTAAAAGTTTCAATAAATTATCCTCATGTCAATGGTTAAGTACCCAAGAAGCTGAGTGAAGGTTATGTACCATTAAAACCTCCTGTGATAGAATGAAGATTTTTCTTTCACTTTATAGTCAACTATCGCTCAATACCATTACAGGACAGTTTTGCCCCAAGCTTGTTTTTGATCGGCCATAAGCAGCAAACCCAACATCTCTCCTTTTCCTAAAAACTCATTTTGACTGTCATCCTGCAGGATCATGGCCAAACATGACTGAAGTAAGAACATCACAGAGCAGCTTCAACCAGAGACAGAGGGCTTACAACCTGACCACACTGGAAAGCTGTGAGCAGATACTGTGATTGCAAGGTTGCACAAACCAAGATCATACATGGCCCCAGTGAGAAATGGCATCATCTGAAGAAGCAGGAATGCCGTGATGTCACTGTCAAATCAGCTACATACCATAATCCTCAAGGTGTAACAATAATGTACTATCATTAGCAATACACATAAGGAATGAATACACTCAATGTTTATAGAACACACATCCCTACAAATCTTCAAAAAGAACTTCAGGAGAAACTGCTCAGAAGATTCCCTTTGTAAAGAACAGAAACTTTGGAAAAACATGTAAGCAGATGTATAAACAGTGAATGGGGATAAAGACTTGAGGGAAGATGTGGACTAAAGAGTTATCTGCACCAATACTCAATTAATAGCTACTAAACTAATGCATCAGGAACTGTATCATGATGATGTCCAGTCAGATGAGATTGAGTCCTGGTGGAAAAAGGCACCAGTGGCCTTGCTATGCCATACATATGTATATTGTTATAGGCAATAGATGTTAACAGTTTACAGTAGATTTTTATTCAGCCACTAAATGTATTGAGGTCCTAGAAACTGCTCTCAATTGCCCTACAATGGATTTCAGTGAGATCAACTCTCCTTCTTCTTAAATCCAGGGAATACAGACACATTGTATTGAATCTCCTTATAGGGTGATTCTTTCATTCTAATAATGAATATATTTCCATTTCTTCAATATTATTGGTTTCTGCACCTACACCAGATCTATCAGTAGTGAAAGGTTTGTTCAAACGTTTGCCATCCCTAGACTCAATTCATCTAATGGTTTTCTTGTAGAGATGATCCCCATAAATTCTAATTGATTTGAAACTTAGCTACTCGTCCTGCACAAAATGTTACTCAACAACTCCTTCACTTGTTGATTTATGTTGCTTCCTTGTTCCACATGCAGGCAAATTTGTATTATCATTTCTATCCTCAAACATTCTTACACTTTGCACTAGGATATTTCTGAAGCCTTATATTCCTCAAAAAAGTGCATTATCACAATCTTTATACCCCTGAATTTTGCTCATTCAGCTCTGTCTTTACTATTGATGGAAGTGTCTCTAGTAATCTTGACCTTTCTGGAAATATATCCCTGAACTCCATTACCTCTCTATTACTTTTACTTGCTCTTTAAACATATTTCTGCAATATTTAGAAATATTCTTAAAAATCCCTTCTTTCAATCAAGTCTTCATTATCTTTCTGTAGTTTAGTGTCCATTGCTTTATTTAATTTTATGCTTACTCTTCCACTTCCATACCATAGTAAAGTCATGAGGATGTTTTCATAATAAAGGGATGATATTAATGGAGATTTTGCTGCAGTGATATATGTTTAGCAAGCTATATTCTAATGGGTTTTGAAAAGATTTGTAGGTCAGGTTGAGGTTTTGAATGTAGGTTTGTTCGCTGAGCTGGAAGGTCCATTTTCAGATGTTTTATCACCATACTAGGTAACATCTTCAGTGAGCCTCCGAATGAAGTGCAGCTGGTGTAGCCCACTTTCTATTTATATGTTTGAGTTTCCTTGTGTTGGTGATGTCATTTCCTGATCTTTTTCTCAGGGGTTGGTAAATGGGACCCAAGTCAATATGTTTGTTGATAGAGTTCCGGTTAGAATGCCATGCTACCAGGAATTCTCATGCATGTCTTTGTTTGGCTTGTCCTAGGATGGATATGTTGTTCCAGTCAAAGTGGTGTCCTTCCTCATCCGTATGTAAGGATACTTAACAGCATTACAAACAACACTGAAAGACACCCAACTCACAGAAGAAACCCAGCAAACCATCAGGCAGTTGTCGTACCAACATCAAGCAAGAAAGAGGAAAGAAACACATTCAATACACAAGAAAGGAAACCACTAAAAGACTAAAAAAAAACATAGCTATTCTACCTGCGGACAAAGGACGCTTGACATTCATCTTAAATCAAAGAGACTACATTGGGAAGGCAAATGCACTACTTGCAGATACCAACACTTTACAACAAATGGCGAAAGACCTGACCCAACAACTAGAGAACCGAATCACAGCCCTACTCAAAACACTTAAGAAATCTGGAGGAATAAATAAGACCAATTTCCAAAAAATGAAACCAGACAGATCCAACACACCATACTTTTATGGATTACCCAAAATTCACAAATCAGTAGCCCCCTCAGACCCACAGTCTTGCTACCTGGAAAACCAACTTACAGATTGGCCAAGGAGCTACACCAAAGACTAAAACACTTAGTAGAAGACTCATGCCACTCCATCCACTCCACCCAAGAATTCCTGAAGACCATCGAAGACACCAAGATAGAAAGGATGAAACAATGGTCTCCTTTGACATAACAGCCCTGTTCACATCCATCAACATCAACCTGGCGAAGGAAAAACTGACTACATTATTAGAAGAACGAGAGATATATACACCAAACACTACCAACTTTGTCAGCAAGGACAGTATCGTCGAACTAGTGGACCTATGCCTTAACACCCACTTCACCTTCAACAACAAACCTACAGACAAACCAATGGTACACCTATGGGATCTCCAATATCAGAGTTCTAAGTAGAGGCGGTAATGCAGAGAATCAAACAAACAGCTCTACCAACCATCCAACCCAAACTTTGGGCCCGTTACACGGATGACTCCTTTGTTATTACGAAACAAAACAAATTAGAGGAAATCTTCAAGACCATCAATAATACCCTTACTGGCATAAAATTCACTAAAGAGGAGGAAAACAATGACAAACTGCCATTCCTAGATGTCACAATAGAGTGAACAGTCAATGGGGAACTTCAAACCAGTGTCTACAGGGAAACAACACGGACAGACCAAATAATGGATTATAGAAGCAATCATCTCAACATCCACAAACAAAGCTGCATTAGAACATTATTTCAACAAGCCACCACACACTGCAGCACAAAGGAACTACACAGAGCAGAGGAAAATCACAGATACAGTGCATTCATAAAGAATATGTATCCAATGAACATAGTCTGCTGATTTCTGAGCAACAAACCCAAACAAGCAGACAAAACATGTTTAGGAACCCTAGCCATTCTCCCCTATATCAAAGACATCTCGGAAATGACTGCCAGACTACTCAGACCCCTTGGCATCATGGTAGCCCACAAATCCACCAACACACTAAAACAGCAGCAAATTAATTAGAAAGACCTATACAGACAACAAGCAACACTAATGTAATTTACAAAATATAATACAAGAACTGTAACAAACACTGGATTGGACAAACAGACAGAAAACTCGCCACCAAAATACATGAACATCAACTCACCACAAAACGACATGACCCTCTCTCACTGGTATCCTTACGTAAGGATGAGGAAGGACACCACTTTGACTGGAACAACACATCCATCCTAGGACAAGCCAAACAGAAACATGCATGAGAATTCCTCAAAGCATGGCATTCCAACCAGAATTCTATCAACAAACACTACCACCCTCTGAGAAAAAGAACATAAAATGACATCACCATAGGAAATGATATCACCACAGGAAATTGATTCACCAACCCAAGGAAACTCAAACATATAAATAGAAAGCAGTGCTTCATTCAGAGGTTCATTAAAGAGATTACCTAGTATGGTGATAAAATGTCTGAAAACGAACCTTCCAGTTCAGTGAGCAAACCTACATCCACAAAGCTGTATTCTCTGCAGCCAGTTTATATTAAACATTCAGAGTTTTTCATGAAAATTAATGGAAAGAGCAAATATTCAGACAAAAATGACAAATTCAGTTATGGTTGGTATTAATTTTGAGGGCTAAGCTCTCAGCATCCAATTCCAATTTTAAAGTTACATTTCAACTTGGCAAATGGAATGTTACTGCAAGAATGAAGAAAATAATTGACTATTCATCTTCATTGTTTCAGAGATCTGAGGCTTATTCTCCTGATTATTTGGTATGCCAAATGGGCCCAAAGAAATGGAAAGTATGGTTAGAACATTTAATTCGATAATAGCTTACACATCGCAACTATCAATTTTACTGGCCAACTGCATCATTTCATTCTTACAGGAGTGAAAGTGATGATATTTTTGCTCCTGAAGGTTGCAAATGTATCCTTAATTATGGGACAACTCATTTGTCATGTTGTTAATTATTTTCTTTGATGATAAGGAATGAAAATGTGAACTGGATGACAACAATGTAAAGGAGAAAATGGAAAATATTCTGAACATCTGCAAAACTCCAAGTTACATCTGTCTTCCCCTGCTGAGTTCAACAAAACAATCTTACTATCTTGGTGAACAAATTAGAGAGGCTCGCTACAGCTAGGATTAGGGGTACAGCATTGTCTTTGTTTCTTTCCTTTTTTTATGTACCCAGTTTGCTACTTTGCTCCCTTTTGCATCATCACCAAGCCCGATTTAACGCATTGTTATATAGAAATACAGGACTAGTATGCAACTGTTTTCATACTAGTTGTGTCTTAGTGTAGTCGGTGTCCTTTGCTTTTCACGTCACAAGTTTGAGTAATTTTATTGATCAATATATTTTGAATCGGTTTTCTCTGGGAAATCAGACCAGTTGATTTCAATAAGCTTTTGTATTTCACTCAACATGCAGATTTGCAGAAGAGGTACCCACTTACGTTTGTCACCTTTTATGGTCGCAAAACTCAATGATTTGAAACACAGGGACATTTTGTTTTCTGCTGTAGATCTGGTGTAATTTTCCAATGAATGAGCTCTCATGCGATGAAGGGGGTCACTGGTTGGGTGGTTGCAATAAAAGCGTTGATTGCCTGATCCTCGACTTAAAAGAAAGAGCTTCAGCATTCAACGAGTTTGCCTGGTCTAAGACAGCATATTTATTCGAATGTTTCTCAGGCCAATGGAAAGCATATGGTTTGAGGAGGCCACATAAAAGGAGGGGCTGTTCGTGAAATGGTCACCCTCGCTCGAGGTCAAGGGCTGATATTTACAAGTGCATGAGAACAAACCGGTTGATATTATGGATGTGTTTGAAAACGCACAAAACTCTAAAATTGATAGACCTTGGCAAAATATCAATTTAAAAATGCAGCATCCAGCAGGTAAACAAACAGGGTGTGGGGATTCAGGGACAGACTCACATGTGTCTGTAGAAGTGACTTCAATTAAGCCCCTCTCAGCTGGGTGAGCTATGTCTACTCTGAGTCCGGACTAACAATTTGATCGTAACAAGGGTGTCCCCATTTTATCATTTGGAAACACCCAAGGGCTTGGCTGTATTAGTTGCTGTCTTAGCTGTTTGAAGCTTGTAAAGCGTGAGGCAACAGTGGCTAACTCACCGGGTCACAATCAGGGTCAACATACCACGCTTCTGAAATTTATATGAAATCTGGAGACCTTCTTCCGAATTATGTGGTTGGAAAGCAGGAAACATTTAGAGACACTCGATGATCACATCTTGAATTATTCTCAAAACTTATGCGACACAAGGAAGCAGTTCACCCAATATTGTTTTACAAGAAGCAGCCGCATTTTTAATGGGATTATTCCAGATGTGACTTTCTCCCTTACTTCAGCTGCATTAAAGTACAGTTTTTACCTTGTGTGGAAAAATCTCGAGAAACTCTGAGAAGGATAGAGGCCTCGGCTGTCAACAAAAACACCCCCTTTAGCACAGCTTCTCCATTTTAATAAAGCAGTAATGTGGAGGAGCTGGTGTTGGATTAGGGAGGGCAAAGTTAAACATGACACAACACCAGGTCATAATGCAACAGGTTTATTTAGAAGTAGTAGTTTTTGGAGCACAGCTCTTTTGTCACTAGCTACCTGACGAAGGAGCAGCGCTCCAAAAGCTTGTACTTCTAATTAAACCTGCCAGACTATAATTTGGTGTTGTGTGATTTTTAACTTAGTAAAGCAGGAAAAGGTGATGGCCAGGGATCTTGGCTTGTCAAACTCAGGAAAGGAGCTGCAGGTAGAAAGAGCTGCAGGAGCACTATGCTTCTTAAATGTTGCTACTTCATCTGCATCTACCGCCTCCTCTGGCAAAGCATACCAGGCACCTACAACCCTTCGTGTAAAACAAAACTTGCCTCTCATATCACCTTTAAACTTTCCTTCTTTTACCTTAAAACTATGCCTCCTATTAATTGACATTTCTATTGGGGACAAAAGACTCCAACTATCCAATCTATCAATACACTCATAATTTTGGAAACTTCAATCAGATCACCCATCTGCCTCCAAGGTCCAAGTGAAAACAAACCAAGTTTAACCAATCTCTCCTCATAACTAATACCTTCCAGACCAGGTAACGTCCTGGTGACATCTTTCTCTATTCTCTCCAAAACCTCACATCCTTCTGGTGACCAGAACTCAACACAATATTCCAAATGTAATCTAACTAACGTGCTATAATGCTGCAAAATGATTTGCCAAATTTTATAATCTACGCCCTGACCGATGAAAGCAAGCATGACATTTGCCTTCTTGACCACTTGTGTTGCCACTTTGAGGGAAATGTGGACCTGTTTGTCTAAATCATTCTGCAGGTTAATACTTTTAAGGGTTTTGTCATTCATTGTATACTTCTCTCCTGCATTAGACCTTCCAAAAATCCATCACCTAGTATGTCTGGATTAAATTCCATCTGTCATTTCTCCGTCCAAGTCTCCAGCCTATCTATATCCTACTGTAATATCTGAAAATCCTCCTCACTATCCTCAGCTCTATCAATCTTTGTGTGGTCCACAAATTTACTAATTCCAGCATAGATTCCTGTGGAACGCCAGTGGTCACAGATCTGCAGTCAGAAAAACACTCTTTCACCACAACTCTCTGTCTTCTATGTCTAAGGCCATTCAGCATCCATCTTACCAGCTTAATGTAGATCCTATGTGATTCACCTTTTGTATCAGCCTGCCATGAGAGACCTTGTCAAATGCCTGCTCAAGTCCGATAGCCAACACTTACTGCCCTGACCTCATCAAACAGGTTTTTCACTTCCTCAAAAAACAGAATCCATTCTGAGATATGACGTTCCCTGTACAAAGTCACATTGCCTATAGCTAATAGAGTCATAGAGTCATTGAGGTCTACAGCATGGAAGCAGACCCTTTGGCCCAACTTGCCCATTCCCCTTAGTTTTCATAATATAAGTGAGTTGCCTGCATTTGGTACATATCCTTCCATACCGATCCCATCCATGTACTGGCCTAAATGTTTCTTAATTAACAAAATTGTATTTGCTTCCAACCCTCATTTCACCCTAACCTAAAGTTCACCTGGAACATCTCGGACACTTCCCTCCCCTTCCTGGACCTCTCCATTTCCATCAACAGTGAGTGACTTAACATGGACATGTTCTACAAGCCCACTGACTCCCTCAGCTACCTGGACTACACCTCCAGTAAAAATGCTATCCCTTATTCCCAATTCCTTCGCCATCCTGACATCTGCTCCTAGGAGGACCAGTTCTACCACAGAACACACCAGCTGGCCTCCTTCTTCATAGACAGCATTTGGTCGATGATGTGCATCTGCGCATCTCATCCACTTCCCACACCTCCGCCCTTGAACCTCACTCCTCCAACCGCAACAAGGACAGAACCCTCCTAGTCCTCACCTTCCACCTCACCAAGTTCTGTATACAATGCATCATCCTCCTCCATTTCTGCCACCTACAAACAAACCCTACCACTAGAGATATATTTTCCTCCCCACCCCATCTGCATTCTATAAAGACCATTTCCTCCACGATTCTCTTGTCAGGTCCATACCCACCACCAACCCACCCTCCCCTCCCAGCACCTTCCCCTACCACTATAGGAATTGCAAAACCTGCATTCACACCTTCCCCCTCACCTGTCCAAGGCCCCAAAGGAGCCTTCCACATCCATAAGAGTTTTACGTGCACTTCCACACATGTCATTTACTGTATCCATTCCTCCCGATGCGGTCTCCCCTACATCGGGAAGACAGGACGCCTACCCACAGAGCGCTTCAGAGAACATCTCCGGGACACCCACACCAACCAACGCCACCTCCCTGCAGCCGAATGCTTCAACTCCCTCTCCCACTTCACCGAAGACATGCAAGTCCTGGGCCTCCTCCATCACCAAACCCTAACCACTAATCGCTTGGAGAAAGAACACCTCACCTTCCGCCTTGGGACCTTCCAACCATATGGGATTAATGTGGATTTCACCAATTTCCTCATTTCTCCTCCCCACACATTAACACAGATCCAACCTTCTAACTCGGCACTGCCTTAATGACCTGTCCTACTGTCAATCTTCCTTCCCACCAATCCACTCCACCCTCCTCTCCGACCTATCACCTTTACTCCCCACCTCCATCCACTATCACACTCTCAGCTACCTTCCCCCAGCCCCACCTCCCTCCCATTTATTTCTTCACCCTCTAAGCTCCCTGCCTCATTCCTGATGAAGGGCTTTTTCCCAAAACATCGATTCTCCTGCTCATCGGATGCTGCCTGACCTAAGTCCTGTTCCTAAGAATCAACAACTTTTCCCTACCCTTGACATTCCCTCACCAGCCTGTAATTTCCCAGATTATCCCTGTTGCCTCTCTTAAACAAAGGAACAATGATGGCTATTCTCTCGGACATCTTTTGTGATGAAGAAGGATACAAAGATTTCTTACAAGGCCATAGCAATTTCCTCCCTTGCCTCCCTTTGTATTCTAGGACAGATTCCATCAGGTCCTGGGAACTTGTCTACCTTAATGCTTTTCAAAACACAAAACAGCTTTTAATACTTTCACCTAAGGACTAACCTTATCCTTATTCACAAGTAACTTCAAAGCTTATGGAATTATGGTCAACGTTCCTGAAATACTTTCCCACTGAAACTTTGATCACTTGGCAGGGCTCATTCCCCAATACCAGATCTGGTATGGATCCTTTCCTATTTGGACTATTTTACATACATTTCAAAAAACCCTTCTGGAAGCACATAAAGAAAAATTCTCCCCTATCCAAGGGTGTTCCAGTCAGTACATGAGAAGTGAAAATCATTCAGCGCAATAGATTGATTAGAAAACCTTTATAAAATACTCCTGAGGCACATGGTGGGGCTCGGCTTATGCCCGAAATATCGATTCTCCTGATTCTTTGATGCTGCCTGACCTACTGTGCTTTTCCAGTACCACACTCCTGACTCTGATCTCCAGCATCTGCAGTCCTCACTTTCTCCTCAGTATCCCTACCTCTGAACCAGGTGGTCTGGTTCAAGTATCACCGGCTCCAGAGCCATGTAATAACATTTCTGAACAGGCTGTTTGGAAAACATGCATCCTGTGGAACTCCAGCAATAGTGTCTTGTGGCTAAGATGTTTAGAAACAATCACAAACATATTTTTATATGTTTAGCATGATGCCAATGAATAAAGAGTTGTCTTTCTGAATCCCATTGATTTTAATCTTATTAGAGATTCTTATTCAAATGCTGACTTGAAGTCAAGAGCAGATAGTTGTACCTCACTTGAGCAGTTCGTCAATTTAACAGTACATAATTTTTTGCTTCTATCTTTCAGTAAATAGTGTTCTTTTGAGTATGTAGGAATGGCAATCCAGTGGTAGTTTGATACAGCTGAAATTGGGTTTATCACTCCTCCACCTATGAAGTTCCCTGTGAATCACAAAAAATTTTCTCTGTGTTCAAGAGAATGAAATATCAGGTACTGTATCATGGACAGCTGTTCTGACTTAAAATCTTTGGTTTGTAGGAAATGGAAGTACAACTAGTCTGAAGTCCACTCCTAACCAACAGTTATATATGGCAATCCCAAAAAAAGGATACAGGCAAAAATAATATTGACTGTTTTATATTTGAGGGACTAAAAAGCCAGGATAAATGACATTGACTGCTGACTGTTTTCACAATTGAAGATGATAGTTGAAATGGATAACTAACCTCTGTCCTATTTGCCTTTTGTTTCTAGAGCCATTGCAAAGCAAGCCAATTATATGCTGAGGAGGAAAAAAATAAATGTTTGGATTGTTCTGTGTGTGGTAATAGAACTGATTGTGCTATGTTGCTATTGGCAGTAATTCAGAAATCATGGAATTTGCCATTACTCTGCATTCTGTTTGTAATATTTCATCAAATAATAGATAAATAAAATGCCAGCTGTGGCCATTACTTGAGATGTATTGTGTCTGAATAACTCTGACGCTGTTTTTCTTGTCCAGAGGGTGCAAAACATTTGAAGCAGATTTAATACCTCCCACTGTGTTAGAAAATATTTGTTCATAAATGTGTTGCATTTTTGCCAGATCTGAATATCCTGTATGTCAATCTATTGGGCATCATATCTGATGCATTTAGGTTTAATCAATGTATGATGTTGAAAAACAAAACCACCTTTTGATGCATGTTGTGCTTTATTAAATTAATTAGTACCAGGCAATCCATTTTCCACATCCATATAGGTTAAGCAATTTTGTTCCACACAAAAAAACCCATGTATCAGAACACTTAAACTTGATACAATGCTAATTCATAGCATTCTTGTCAAGCTATTGTCATTGAGTTGCAAACTTGAAGTTGTCCATCAATTAATTGAGACAGTCTGTTCACACTATATCCTTTTCTAACATTACCATGTTTTTGTTAAGTTGAAAATTGAAAGTTTCAAGAATGTAGTTGTTTGATCCACTTCATACGTTTCCTGTGGTAGTTGGATGTTTGGTGTCTGGAACATTTTGATTTCATTTTCTCCTTCAAAAGCATTGTGTGCTCCACTGACCCTTTACCAAAGTAGTTGATTATTATTTGGAATGCAAACAAAACATCAATGCCTAGTTTCATGACTGTGTAATTACATATTTTGTGAAGAAATCCTATCTGATGGACAAAGAATCTTACACACTGGCTCCCTTCCAGTCACATGACTGTCATACTACTATAAGAATTAAAAGCAGAAGACGACCATCTGGTCATTCAAGCTACAAGGTGTGAGCACTTTCTTTTTATGCAGAATCTCTAGAAAAAACTACAAGAGAAATCATCAAAGAGAGGGTTCTCTTTGAAAGAAACAGAAGGAAGATATTCAGTAGATCAAGCTAAACTGCAGAAACAGTTCAGACAATATGCATGTGCCATAACTACAGACCTAGTGAGGATCAAGAAAGCTCTGCCTACCTGTCTCTCTCCCACATTCTGAAACTGGGTCAACCAGCACAGTCAGAAACTGGCAAATTGGTGACAGAAGCCATCACAGCTACCAAAGTTGACATGAAGTTTCAACCAGTTCACTTCAGAAGGGGAAGCTTCCAGTAGTAATATGTCAATAACAATCTTAGAGACATAGCTTATTTTTGTCTTTATAGCTATATTTCATCCTTATCTAGTTTATCTGCTGCATATATATTCTTAGCTAATAACTTTAACACTGTTACTTAATGGTGGAATTTGAATTCAATACCAAACCTCTGGGATTAAGAGTCTAACAATGGCCATAAAACATTGTCAAATATAAAAACCCATCTGGTTCAATAGTATCCTTTAGGGAAGGAAATCTATTTCCTTACCTCATTTGGGCTACATATGACTCTAGACCCTGAGCAACATGGTTGACTCTTAACTGTCCTCTGGACAATTAGGGATGGGCAATAAAATTCTGGCCTTAGCTAGTGACGCCCACATCCCATGAATGAATAAATAGAAATAAAAAACACAGGAGTATTTTCACAATAAACCAACCTTTTGACTTATTTTCAGCATAAAGCTGAGTTGCTGATTGCATTTAAATTGAAACACATACTAAAAGGGGTCATAAACAAGTTAAGCAAATTTACAGTTTTAACAGGCCACTGAGGACATGCTGGGTGACATCATATTAACAAACTTAATATAAACATGTCTTTTTTTCTGGATGTCCGCTATGTCTTAAAATTATTGAATTACCAGTGAACATCGCTGTTCCAAAAATCCATGGGGTATTTATGAAAAGAAAAATAATGAACTTCACAAATATATGCAGAGATTTTAAAACCCAACAGTGTTAATGATGTGAAAATAAACAAATGTGGTTACTATACAATAAATGACATACACATAGAAAACTAATTTATTAGAACTGAGTAGTAGTGTTGATGTGGCTCCTTTCACAAAATGTAAATGATTGTTACAGTCCTATTTGGTTTTGTTGGTTCTGTTTATAATTGATTGGCTAGGTCTCTACTCTAGAACCTTTTGATACATTTTAAATCTTATCTTCCATTATTTAATATAACTTATGACTTGAACAGTAATAATGTTTTAGGCAAATGGTTTTTTGATATGTGCACATAAGCCTAATTTCTTAATTTCTTGACTTTTTTGAATACTTTAATATACATGCTATTTCATAATTTACAGTTTAAAAATTAAGTTTGCAGTATTGTAAAATTACTATTTATAAGTGGTATTTTAACATATGAATATAAACTGGAACAAATATTACATTTACTAAGGAAATGTGGAAGCACAATTCCATCCAAAGGATGCATTTAATATATTGTTACCTGAGGTGAGCAGAAGATTTGAAAGCTGCGAATTGAATTGGAAGTTGAAGAAGATCATAACTCCACTTGAAAACGATGAATGGAGCCTTTGTAAAAAGTTGGCAATGAGGTGCCGATTATGATATGTCCATAAAAACAGCAAATTTAATTATCCCCTTTAAATTGATCATGGAGAATTTTGGAAGTCTGGTTATGAGTTAAAGGGAAGCAGTAGCAAAAATGTTATTGTACACATAATCCAAAGTCCCAGATTAATGTTCCAAGGGATATGGCAGATGGCAAAATTTGAATTCAATAAAGAACAATCTTCATTGAAAAAAGAAAGCTACTGCCAATCATGTGGCCATTGTTGATTGCCATTAAGAACCCATCTGTTTCACTGATGTCTTTTATTGATGTAAAATTGCTGTCCTTGGTTGGTCTGGCCAGAGCAATGTATTGTTGACACTTAACTGCACTCTGAAATGGCCTATCAAGATATTTCATTCCTTCAAAGGTCTACAAATTTGAGAGAGTGAATTGTAACTGGATAGATCACCCTACATTTACTTGGGCATTGTAAATTACCTTTACTTTTCTCCTTACTAATGTATGGGACTTATGCCAAAATTAGGAGAGCTTTCCCACAGACAAGTCAAACAACAGCCTGACATTGTCACATGCATGGAATCATACTTTACAGACAATGTCCCAAATATCACCAGCATGGTACCACTGGCAGGACCTTCCAGCCACATGTCCTCTGCCAACTAGAAGAACAAGAGCAATAAATGCAGTGGGAACACCACCAACTGCATGTTCCCCTCCAGGACACACACCATCCAGATTCAGAAATATATTATCATTCCTTCACTGTCACTGGGTCAAAATCAAAAACTCACTTCTCAACTGCATTGAGGGCATACCTACATCTTAAGGGTTTCAGTGGTTCAATGGTATCTCCACACCACCTTCTCCATGGAAATTAGGGATGGGCAATAAATAGAGTCATAGAGTCATAGAGATGTACAGCACGGAAACAGACACTTTAGTCCAACCCGTCCATGTCGATCAGATATCCCAACCAAATCTAGTCCCACCTGCCAGCACCCAGCCCATATCTGTCCAAACCCTTCCTATTCATATACCCATCTAGAGGCTTTTTAAATGTTGTGATTCCATACATGTACCAACCTCTGCGTGAAAAAGTTGTCCCTTAGGTCTCTTTTATATCTTTCCCCTCTCACCCTAAACCTATGCCTTTAGTTCTGGACTCCCCCACCCCAGGGAAAAGACTTTGTCTACTTACCCTATCCATGCCTCTCATGATTTTATAAACCTCTATAAGGTCATCCCTCAGCTTCTGACGCTCCAGGGAAAACAGCCCCAGCCTGTTCAACCTCTCCCTATAGCTCAAATCCTCCAACCCTGGCAACATTCTTGTAAATCTTTTCTGAACCCTTTCAAGTTTCACAACATCTTTTCAATAGGAAGGAGACCAACAGTGGCCTAACCAGTGTCCTGTACAACCGCAACATGACCTCCCAACTCCTGTGCTCAATACTCTGACCAATAAAGGAAAGCATACAAAACGCCCTCTTCACTATCCTATCTACCTGTGACTCCACTTCCAAGGAGCTATGAAGCTGCACTCCAAGGTTTCTTTGTTCAGCACACTCCCTAGGACCTTAACATTAAGTGTATAAGTCCTGCTAAGATTTGCTTTTCCAAAATGCAGCACCTCACATTTATCTAAATTAAACTCCATCTGCCGCTTCTCAGCCCATTGGCCCATCTGATCAAGATTCTGTTGAAATCTGAGATAACCTTCTTCACTGTCCACTACACCTCCAATTTTGGTGTCATTTGCAAACTTACCAACAATACCTCTCATGTTCACATCCAAATCATTTATATAAATGATGAAAAGTAGTGGACACAGCACCAACCCTTTTGGCACTCCACTGGTCAGAGGCCTCCAGTCTGAAAAACAACTCTCCACCATCACGCTATGTCTTCTACCTTTGAGCCGGTTCTGTATCCAAGTGGCTAGTTCTCCCTGTATTCCATGAGATCTAACCTTGCTAACTAGTCTCCCAGTGGGAACCTTATCGAATGCCTTACTGACGTCCACATAGATGACATCTACTACTCTGCCCTCCAACAACTTGCCCACCACCGATGTCAGGCTCACCGGCCTATAGTTCCCTGGCTTGTCCTTACCACCTTTCTTAAACAGTTTGCTGACCTAGTGAACAACATTGAAATCTCATGGATGAATTTTTAAAAAATTCAATCCCCACCATATTTAAACCATGGTTGTATATCAGGCCAAGCACTGTCAGTACAGAGCTAACAGGCACCATCATTTGAATTGACCCAGACATGCCAAACACAGAGAATTAGCAGCCCACTTTGATGACAGGAAGCTAGAGCTCCTGGTTGATGGGTGGTACAGTGGAAGGCTCTCCTCTTCCCCCAGAACTGGCAGTGGAGTCTGTGCTACAAGAGATTGTGACCCAAGTCAGTGTTGTTTCCCTGGTCCAGAGGAATGAACAGCAATGTAGGAAGAAAATCAATAACCTTCCCCACTCTGTGAAGGTATGTGGCATCATTTTCTCACTGCTACTTCAAATTCTATCCATCTCTGCTACTCCCACCATGTGTCATGATCCACCCCTCTCATTATCGCAGATAATATCTTTCCTCACTCACTCTCATCCATAAACTCCTCCCCAAATTATTAACATTCTATGGCCTCTGCAATGCCTTCTTACTCACGTGAGGTACCTTTCTCTGAATTGCATCAATAACATCAGTTTGCCAGCCATTTTTATCTCACTCAGTCCCTCCCTTTGTGTTTTTCCTGGAGAAATGGTCCACAATAGATCAGAGGGAACTAGGACAGGTAGTGGGATGCCCAACATTTGATACCTTATGCCCTACAAGGACAAGATCCTGGCCCTTGCCAGCAAACACCATGATTGCTCATGTGGTGCTGAGAAAACTTCCATGTCCTGGCAACTACCTAAGAATAATTTTCCATTGCTGCTCTCCCAATACTGCCACTGTGTATATATTCTTAACATATTCGAACATCTGTTCCCTTTTTTTTGTGATGCTTTCTGTCTTTTGTCTCTTGCAGGTTGCAGTGGCATCTGTATGATTGCTGTGGTCAAGAAGACACTTCAATAGACAACTCACCACCCACCTCAAACACTGACACCTCAGCAAGTATGTTGTGTAGATTAGAGTCAGAAGCACATGCTAGAGAGCTTGTCTTTGCCAAGTCTTTGCAGCCATTGGAGGCTGGCAGTTGCATGACTCACAGAGACAAGGCACCTGCTCAGCGCCAGGCAGGAAAGATCCCCACAGTGTCAACCATTCAGAACTTAATAGAAATGTGCAAGCTGGCACAGGAGCAACAGGCAGAATTGTCAGTGGCACTGGGCAAACTGACTCTAAAATTCAGAGGACTCTACTAATACTGTTTGTATCATGTTGCCTTTGGCACATGAGCATCTGGCTGACTTCATGGACAGGTTGGTGTCTGCCATATGGAGCCAGGTTCAGCACACTCAGTGTGTGCTGGATATACATATAGACATGTACTCCATCACTCTAACCAATGGTGCTCAGCATCTCCTGAAACAGTCCAAGGAGTTTAATTAGGTTGACCCAGGATTGTCTTATAAGGAGAGGTAGAATAGACTGGACCTGTACTCTTTGGACTTTAGAAGAATGGGAGGCAGTTCTTTGAAATATATAAAATTATCTATGGGGTTGTCAGGGTAGGTGTGGGGAGGTTGTCTCCCCTTGTGGGAGAGTCTGTGACAAGAGGGAATAACTTCAGAATAAGGAGTCAATCAGTTATGACAGAAATGAGGAGGAATTTCTTCTCTCAGAAGGTAGTGAATGTGTGGAATTCTGTCGAGGCTGGTTTGTTAAGTGTATTCAAGGATGAGGTAGAATAAAATTGTAATCAATTAGTGAACCAGGGGCTATGGTGATAAGGCAGGAAAGTGAAGTTGAAGATTTTCAGATCAGCCATGATCTCATTAAATGACAGAGCAAATACATTGGATTGAAGGACTTACTTCTGCTCCATGTCTTATGGCTTATGGATAAGATTTTTTTCGAGGAGAATATTGATGGGATCTAACGTTAGGGGATAGCTACATAACTGAAATGGAAAATGGAGAGTTCCACTTGAGACAGTGAAGACTGTCAGAAAATGGATTACTTTCCTCACCCATGACATGTAGCTTAATATTTAAAATGTCATTGATACAATATAAATCTGCTGTTCATTTTTGAATTCAGTAAACATAACATGACAGGTCATGTAACCATTTAAAATTAATTCAGCGTACAAATATCCCACACTATTCTTTTCTGTCTCTCACACAGTTATATATGTGCCTTAAAAGATCTAAAAGACACATGACTGTTTAAATTGAATTCAACTGGAGCGATAAAATACATCATTTATTATAGCTTGATGATTGTCATGGCCTGAAGAATCCAAACAGGCTCCTGAGCAAACCATGCTGCAAGACATTTTACTATACATATACTCACATGTTGGAAATTTCTGAAATATATGACTTGTAAAACTGATAAATTGATAGCACTGGGAAGGATATCAACACAAAGCTTCAACTTTTTCAGAGTTTGAAGTCTTCAAGTAAAGTTAATGAAATACAAATTTAGGCAGATATTTCATCTTTAGTAAGTCAGAACTTTTAAATAAATGCTTGAAGTACACATCTAAACATTGCGAAAAGAAACTAAAAGTTGACACTTTTCATCTTGCACTCATTAGAATCAGGGGGCAAGAGGCAGACTTGGGGGAAAAAAAGGCAATTTTATACAACATAAGAAGAGGGTGCAGATTGGTTGCACCATAATTGGTATGGAGATAGAGCAATTTTAATTCTATCACCTGACAAGTAGATTCCGATTCATCAGAGTGTTACCATAAGGATGCGGAAGAAAAGGTGTAGTGTATGTACAAATTTCTTGTGCCATTATAAACAGAGTTCTGAATATTTATGTACATAGATTCTAGCTTATGAAAATGCATTACTCAGCAGGTCTAGCCGTTAATCTTAGACTGGTTTCCAATGTAAATCTTGACACAGTCCAGATTATTTAATAAATTAATTCCAAAAGCAGAATCAAATCTAATGTGGGTATACTTTTCTGAGGCTTGCAAGCATGGACTGGTTAAACACTGTTTGATATGGTCTGCAAGTCATTGGAATGTATGGCTTACGTACCTGGCATCACACTGGCACTGAAACTTACATGTCACATTTCTGTTTTGTATGGTAGGTAAACGTCTTTTTGACTTGAGAAAAATGTCCTGTAGGTGGAAAAAAAATCTATTCGTAGATTTACTGTAAAGTTAACAGCATGTAACAACATGTTCAAATGTTTGAGATTTCAAACCCAAAAGTGGTGAATGCAAGCACTTCCGACAGTTTTTGTGATAGACAATAAGTGATTATTTGATCTGGGAATCCATTTATCATGCAGGACAGCTTTGATTCACCCTATCTCAGCATCAAGTTTACGTGGTGACCAGGTGGTTAGACCCAATTCACAAGGTTAATCTTACTGCACATGGGAGTGTAGGAATCCAACGCATATATTGACCAGTTAAATAGACTTTTAGTAAATAGTAGTTAAGAACCCATTGTCAGAATTCTCAACCAATACATTCTGGAAGGGAATGTATTTCAATGGCAAATTTGAGTTTAGTATTGTCTTTATTAAGTTGTGTAAAGAAATACTTTGAGGCTAATTTTTGAAATATTGCAATCAGGTTTCTGCATAACAAAAATTTCCAAGGAGTAGGAGATGAGTAGTCTTTCTATTGAAGATGCCTTTCTCATAGTTACAAATAAGATGTTAACAAGGGGTGGACTTGAAAGGGGATTCCGTGGCAATGCCATATATTTGGTTATACATTGTGTTATTGAAATTGAACTCAACTCACAAATATTAGTTATACTTCTAAATTTGAGCTAATGATGGAGAAAAGGATTTTAAACATTTATTTGATTGTAATGATAATTGACTATCCCTTTTCTGTAAATGCACAAATTTCCTATACTTGCTGAGTTTATCCATCATGTTGCATTCATATTTAATATAGATTTGTTCTTATATAAAGTGATCAAGGGATATGGAGAGAAAGTGGAAGTGGGATACTGAAATTATGTGAACATATTGAATAGTGGTATGGACTCAAAGGATCGAATAGGCTATTCCTGCAGCTATTTTTGATGTTTCTATTTAATGGATAATTTGTACTGTCATGTTATACATGGTATAAAAAGTGTATCATAACAGGAAATATCAGCTATTATACTGTTTTATAATACTATTAATTGACATTCCGTGCCCTTCTAATAATAGTTAAAGGGATACAATCATGTATTAATACATTGAATTAGGACAAGCAGCTTTTAGTGGCTGAATAATTCAGTCCTTTTTTTTGACATGATATTCCTTTTACCAACATTTTTTTGGAATTCAGTTATGTACTTCTGCTCCAGTTTCAACTTTGCCAAGCCTGAAGAACTGGCCAGTTAAAGTTTCCTGTGTAGCTTACCTGCCAATGTCCAGCTGTGTGTTGCAAGTCATGTTGGTTCAGAAACCCTGTGGTTTTTCAGACTGCTTCAGACTCAATTGGCTGTGCAAATCAGAGGCCTACCGCCTATTTCAGGTTCCATTTCAACAATATTTGGCAGCTGATGTCAATTTTCTCAGGTGCACTGCAGCCAAACCAATATTTCTGGTTGCCAGGAGGCCTGAGTTCAAGTCCCACCTGCTCCAGATGTGCATCATAACATGTCTGAACAGACTGATATAGAAATATCTGCAGCCAGGCTAAGGTCTAAAGGAAACCACTTGTGTGGAAACCACCAAAAAGATAAGGAAAATGTATTATTTACCCAAACATTCCATCAATATTTAAAACAGAAAAAGCAGAATTGGTCCCTTTGGCTCCACATTAAAAAGACAAATTAAAGCCAATTCTGATCTACTTCTCAGCTATGCTTTTGCTGTGGTGTGGACATTCTCACTGGCCGATATTTGTAATTCTTTGTGACCAGTGCACAGCCATTGCCCCAACCATCTGGTGGTTCAATTCTGCATGACCCATTTGCTCATTAGTTTAGCATGGTGAATATCATTTGATGGTGAGAACATGGCTGAAATCAACTATGATCATCACTGACCAGTATTGCTGAAACTATGGGAATATGTTAAGACAAAGTAAAATAAAACTGGCATGAAAAGAAAAAGAAAGAAAAACTTGTATTTATACACAGAACTTTGATAACCACAGAATATCTCAAAGCACTTTATACAACTAATAAATTGTAGTCACTTGTAAAGTAGGAAACATGACAGCCAACTTGTGCACAGGAAACTCCCACACGCAGTAGTCACATAAATAATAATAATAATTAGCTTTCATAATGCTGGATAAAGGATATACAAAGGCCATCATTCCAGTGTAACTGAAAATGATGGAAATATTCAACAAGTGAGGCAAAATCTGTGAAGTGAAATGGAAATAACAAGATTGATAACATGTAATTAGAACAGTTCTGATGAAAGGTCATCAAGCTGAAGCATTAACCCTGGCCTTAATTTTTGTGGGGACAGAGAGAGCCCAAATATAACAACTTCCCTTTTCATCAGATTGCATATCCATAGTTCACAGAGACCATTGCTCATGTAAATGTGTAACTCTAAGGCAAGAGTGATATCTACTGAGCCAGAAATGATACAGATACAACTGAAAAATTGATTTAATCAATTTTTTAATAATGTGTTTCATAGAATGTTCTTGTTTCAATATAAATGTTCATTTTGTTTATTTTTTATTCATGCCATTTCTCAATTTTGACAATTTTTATATCATTTTGGAAATGCAATTATACGTTCTTCATGAATAACAAAACAGTAAGTCATAATCAAAATTTACATCATAGCATATTAATTATATCTAACAAAGTCTGAAAAAGTTAGAAATAACATTTTCAGACTTTTATTCAAAAATTCAATTGTATCATGAACGTCTGGATTTTAAACTTGACTGCAAAATAAATTGACCACAATGTTGATGTGTAATTGCTCATATGACTCCACAAAAGTGTTTTAGTTATATTTGGAGCCAATGAGAAGGGATTGTCATGATTTACATGGACAGTCACTAATCAGGAGGAACCAAAGCATTTCCAAATAAAACAGTCAATAAGGCCCATCTGAGAGATTCAAATTCACATGCAGTTGATTGATTCTTGGAAAGGCAAAATGAAATATTATCTGAGCAAGAATAAAATTTTTCCACTGAGGAAAAGTAAATATGTTGGCTTGGACCATCTGTGGAATCTTATGGTGATGGTGGAAGCTGTCAGTGTGCAAATAAAATATGCAATTAAAGCTCAGCAGGATCCTATAATACAATTGTTATAGAAGAATGCAAGAATGGGCGGCACGGTGGCACAGTGGTTAGCACTGTTGCCTCACAACGCCAGAGACCCGGGTTCAATTCCCACCTCAGGCGACTGATTGTGTGGAGTTTGCATGTTCTCCCCGTGTCTGCGTGGGTTTCCTCCGGGTGCTCCGGTTTCCTCCCACAGTCCAAAGATGTGCAGGTCAGGTGAATTGGCCATGCTAAATTGCCCGTAGTGTTAGGTAAGGGATAAATGTAGGGGTATGGGTGGGTTGCGCTTCGACGGGTCGGTGTGGACTTGTTGGGCCGAAGGGCCTGTTTCCACATTGTAATGTAATGTAACCTCGCATTACAGAAACATCACACTTTAGAAACAGCGCTTAAAGTGTTGACGATGTAATCACGTTGCAGCCAGCATACGTTTTAAAACATCTTTAGAAACATTGTCCCCAACTCGTCAATTGTGTTACAGTGAATTCGCATTAACGAAATGCGCGTTATAGCAGAACGATCTGTACAATAGAATTGTTCAAAGTTTGTGAAAAGATTTGTAGCTCAGGTGCTCGTTGTTGTGGTTCTGTTTGCCAAGCTGGGAATTTGTGTTGCAGACATTTTGTCCCCTGTCTGGGTGACATCCTCAGTGCTTGGGAGCCTCCTGTGAAGCACTTCTGTGTTGTTTCCCCCAGCATTTATAGTGGTTTGTCTCTGCTGCTTCCGGTTGTCTGTTCCAGCTGTCCGCTGCAGTGGCCTCACAACACACTTCATATTCAACAACCAAATATATGAATAAATCAACGACACACCCATGGGCTCACCCATCTCTGGACTCATAGCAGAAGCTGTAATGCATAGATTAGAACAAACAGTCTTATCGCAAATTCAACCCAAACTCTGGGTCAGATATGTGGATGACACCTTTGTAATCATTAAAAACACAGAAATAGAAAACACACACCGGATCATCAACGCCACACTCACAGGAATCAGATTCACTAGAGAGGAAGAAAAGGACAACCAACTCCCATTCCTAGACGTGATGGTACAGAGAACACCGAACGGAGAATTCACCACAAAGGTATGCAGGAAAGCCACACACACAGACCAAGTCCTGAACTACGAAAGCAACCACCCCAACACACACAAAAGAAGTTGCATCAAGACACTGTTCAAAAGGGCCACAACACACTGCAGCAAAAAGAGGAAGAAGAACACCTCTACAATGCATTCGCCAAAAATGGATACCCCCGCAATTTCATCAACAGATGCCTAAGGGAACGACAATGGAATGAGGACATGCCAGAATCCAAAGGACTAGCCACGTTATCATACATCAAGAACATTTCTGAACTGACAGCCAGACTACTACAACCACTAGGACTTATAACAGCTCACAAACCAACAGCCACTCTCAGACAACAACTCACCAGGACAAAGGACCCGATACCCAGCATGAGCAAAACCAACGTAATGTACAAAAACCCAATTCAAGGACTGCACAAAACACTACGTAGGACAAACAGGAAGACAGCTAACGATCCGTATCCATGAACACCAACTAGCCACGAAACTACACGACCAGCTATCCTTAGTAGCCACACACACAGATGACAAGCAACATGAGTTAAACTGGGACAACACTATTATTATAGGACAAGCCAAACAGAGAACAGCCAGGGAATTCCTAGAGGCATGGCACTCATCCACAGATTCTATCAACAAACACTTTGACCTGGACCCAATGTACCAGCCACTGCAGCAGACAGCTGGAACGGACAACCAGAAGCGGCAGAGACAAACCACTATAAATGCCGGAGGAAACAACACAGAAGCACTTCACAGGAGGCTCCCAAGCACTTAGGATGTCACCTAGACAGGGGACGAAACGTCTGCAACACAAATTACCAGCTCGGTGAACAGAACCACAAGAATTGTTCACCCTGTTTTGCTGCTGGAATCTTACTGTTACCTGTTTCTTGTCGAATGGCATGTTGGCTCAGTAGTCAGCACAGCTGCCTCACAACACCAAGGACCTGGGATCAATTCTAGTCTCAGGCAACTGCCTGCGTGGAGTTTGCACATTCTCTCTCTGTCTGTATGGGTTTTCCCATGGTGCTTTAGTTTCTGCCCCCAGTCCAAAGGTGTGGAAGGATTGGCCATGCTAAACTGTCAATAGTGTGGAGGGATTGGATTAGCCATGGTAATATGTCGGATTATAGAGTGTGGGGTTAGAGGCTTTCTGGGGGATAGTATTGACTTGATGGGCCAAATGGCCTCTTTCCACATTGTAGGGATTCAATGTTTGATATGAGACGGGAGTACTTATGTCCACAATGAATCAAAGGTTGTTTTTAGTTAATTTCTAGCAGAAAATTCAGAGAACAATTAAAAGATAAGCAAAACAGAATTTCCAATCCCAGGAGGATTGATTAACGTTTGGTAGCATATAAAATGAGCTACATCTGAAATCTTTGAATTTCTGTACCCCAAAGGATATTGGATGCTTGATCATTGAATATTTTTAATGCTGGGATAAAAAGAATTTCTGGTCTTTCAAGGAATGAAGTGATATGGTGCAGCAAGCAGGAAAGTGGAATTAAAACAGAAGATCAATCATGATCATATTGAATAGTATTTCAGACTTCTAGGGCTATCTGGTCTCCTGCTGCATCCATTTCTTCCATTTGTATCCCAGGCTTGGTGCACTCTTCAACTATTTACAGCCTATGTTTATTGATGAACAAAATCTCACTTCTTTCAAAAATGTCATTCTTTATCCAGTGAATGCAGTGTTTAAGTTATGATTTTGAAAAGTCTGCTACCTAAATCCTGTCCTCCATCACATCCAGTTTGCTCACCTCCACTGGCCTCCACAGAACCATTGCATTTTACAACACAAAAGGAGACCAGTGCCTCAATTTGTCCATGCTGTCACCTGGTAGGCATCCAATCTAATCCTACTTCCCAGCTTTTGGTCTGAAGGCACTTCAAGCGCATTTTCAAATACTTCTGAAATATTATGAAGATTTGCATTTCGACCACACTTGCAATCAGTGAGTGTCAGATCTCCATCACACTCCAGCTGAAAGAAATCCCTTTAAATACCCTTCAGATCTCTGAGCTCTCATCTACCTAAAACTGCACCTGTGAATAGACCTCTCAAGTTGGGGGAGCACAGATTCGTCGTTTGTACACTATCAAACTTCCTCAAAATATTATACATTGCTATTGCGTCTCCCTTCAGTCTCCTCTGTTCCAAAGGAAATAGCTCTATCCAATCTTTCCTCCAAACTAAAATTCACTATTCCAAGCAATATCCTCAGTTATCTCCTCTGTCGCCTCACTAGCGCAATCACAACTTCAATAGATTCAGGCTCACAAAGCTTTACCACTAAAATCTTAATCTTTGTATTTAAATCCCTCTCCGTGGGATATTCTCTGTGACTTTCATCCACCAGTGGGCCCATTTCTGAAACTGGTTTGATTTTGACTTTTTGCATGCAAATTGCTACACGACAACAATGGCAAGAAGTCCAGTGGAACTAGTCACGAGCACTGAGACCCTGAAGTGAAATGCAGTGCCAGTAAACCACAAGGCCAACCCAGTGATACAATTCTAGAATGGAGAAAAATACTTGAAGCGGTGGTGGGCATCGACTAGACATGGACTTTGAGGTGTTAAGCCATGGAACAGGATAGCTTGCATGGAAGTTGAAGAAAGACTGGGAGAAGGCCCAGGGTTCTGCACAGTGAGAAACCAATCATTCAGAGTAAGTAAAATGTTACTGAAATAAAAGTACTTGCAGAGATGGACAAGAAATGTACACTCAGAAAGGACACCAACGGCAAAGGAGCATGGTGTGGTACATGCCATGAAGGAACTCCAAACCAGTCTATTTTGCAGGGATTTGCAATAGGAATCAACAGTGGCACAGAAAATTAAGCACAAACCATAATGATCTGTAGGAGTCCCAGTAGTTGAGAACATAAGATAACAGGATGAACTTGTCTTGTAGAATGTGACGCGTCCACACCAAGATTCCACTTCCTTATTGGTACAGATATGCTGGATGAAGCTTGGTACATGAATATTAAGAAAAACAAAGAGAAACTAGTTTTAAATTGACACCAAAAGAAACATGTTGATCCTTTTGGATGCTATAACCATAACTGAGGCCAAGAAAATTCAGACCATTCTCCAGTAAATTCTGGGACTCAAGAAGTATAAAAATTAAAGTGAGAGGGCAGATACACGCTGCACTTCATTATAATGGAAAAGGAATTATAACAATCTTACATGTTACTCCCAATCATTACAATTCTTTACTGAGGGAAACTCTTTATATAGGAGAGACATCTTTCCATTAGAAAACATCAAAGACCCTACAGTCCTAGCATTGCAAGAGGGCTGGGGCCGATCCTTCCTTTCCCACAACACAAACACTGGAAATATTGAAAATAGGTTGTTGTGGTTCTGTTCGCCAAGCTGGAACAGAACCACAACAACGAGCACCTGAGCTACAAATCTTCGCACAAACTTTGAATTGAAAATAGGTACTAAAGAAGGCAGTTGCTGGTAACCATTGCTGATTGCATGGAGGCACTAAATAAAGAGATTCATGAAAATGCCTTCAAAAAGTTTACATTTAAAACTAGGAATTACCTTTAACAGCTCAGAATTGGCATAGTCTAATGACCTCAATGAGATGACTGAACTATAAAATCTAACTGTCAAAGTGTGATTAAGCCTTGTTAGCTGAAAATGAGAAATTTGCAGAAAATTGACAAAATGTGTTGCTCTCAGACAACTGACATTTACACCAAATGCCACAGCAGAAAAATATTTTGAATTCTTTTCCTCATTAAAGAAATGTTCAGAACTTGAATGTCGCAGTGGACAGCTTGCTGAATGAAGCTTTCTGCTAGTTACTGGGTGATGACCAAGGTTTTCAAAACACACACGAGAGAAAGATCAATAATTTCTGGTCCCTTATTAATGACAGAGATTGTGGGCGGAAGAAAATTTTGCCTTCACATAGCTCTGCGAAGTATCTTGCAAAGGTCTTCCTAATGGTCCTATTGTGGCCGTTTATTCTGTCGTTGGTGGTTGTACAGTTCTATTTTCTTATGAAGTCCCTGAGATGTTGTTGCCTGCACCTTAGCAGCCTTACATCACAGCAAGTTTTAGTGATATCACTCTGTATACAAAGAGAAAATTCCTGTCCTCGAATTTGTAAAGACTATGTCTTTTTAATTATGTGTTTTTAAAAAAACCTAGGAACTGAGATGAAAAAGAACTGCTTTAAACTGATTGTTTGAAAGAGTGGCTAAAATTTTGAAAGGTAAATGACTTGATACCCATGGGAGGAATTGTTAATAACTGTTTGAACAGCAGTAATTTAAATTCAGATTACAGATAATCTGGAGCCGAGGATGTACTGATGTAGCTGGATGGCTGAGCAATTTGCAGCCAAAAACAAGCTACAGAGACATAGAGACAGAGATAGGAAAAGAAGAGTGAAGGTCTTCTCCCAACTCAGAAACTGCCTGTACTCTGCAGCCAAAAACTCAGCTTAAACCTGAAGAAAGCCAGTTGAACAATAAATCAGAGATATTTTCCAAATGAATCAGCCTTTGTGCTTCTTACAAATCAATCAAAACTTCCAGAGAAAGACAACTGAACTACAAGAGGTGTGCCAGGGAAATTGGGAAGCAAAAATGAATTTCCACTTGTTCTACATTCACTAATAATTTATTTTCCCTATTTGTTTTGCCTGCATGCTTGTGTATAGATGGGTTTAAAAGGGGATTAGAGTTTTAGTTAGTTGTGTTATATATCTGTTTATTTGTAGCTATTGTTTTAATACTTTTAATAAATAATCATTTTTATTCAGGACAGAAACTAAGTCTATGTTTTGTTAATCTGAAAGTCAAGTAAATTGAGATATTGCGTGAACCTTAAAAAAAGTTAACATTTTATGTGGCTCCAAATATAGCTCAAGTTGTGGTGTGCTACCAAAATGGGTTGTAACAAAGTATTTCAGATATGTTTAACTCCTTACTTTAATGTAACCTTCACAATGTTCCTTGATCTGTTTTTCATCCATTCCATTAGTCCCTAAATCAGAGAGCGAAGCAGATAGAAAAGGGAATGAGAATTTCACTTCCTGACCTCCTTTTCAAGATGCTGTAGTCTTTTGAGTCTGAGATCCTTTTCCTGTGAATTAGCTTTTCCTTGATTTGTCATCCCTCTGCAAAAACAAGTCATTTACAGAAGGTGTCGTTCTACTCTACCAATATGTTAGTCCTCTAAGGAAATAAAAATGAGCACATATATCCCACATGTCCTCTAAAATCACCAAGAATGATGATGGAGATTAACCTTAAGAGATTTATGAGAAGATGGGAACATGGAAAAGTGGAATAAAAGTGTTAAATGACCATGGTGAAAATAAATTCTATAAAAGAACTTATGTGGAGTGAAGATAATTTTATTTGTAGTCTAAGTACAGCTTTTGACTACATCAGAAAGTGTTATGGAACAGACCATAAAACCCCCTGCAAATATATCAAGGACATAGACCCTAACTTTTATCTAATTGAAATGCAAGTTTACGGTGCTGTGTTCCAGATGTAATTTGATTGATTACACGACTCAGCTATAAACAAAACACACTGTATTCTTGCACTACAATTAAAATATAAACAAAAGAACAAAATGGTATAATTTTAATTCTAGTGGAAAACTTAACAGAATAATAGATTATTTAACTACTAAATAGCAACTGCTCCAATATAGTAACATCCCATAAACACAGTCTTGGCAGAGGCAAAGTTAGTAAAACAGATTGTCTCACATGCGGTGTTTCTCTAGTCCAAGAGGAAAGAACATCAAGAAAAAAATTCTGGTAGAGAAACAGAAGCCAAATCTTTAGCTGTAACAGAGATGTAGCAGCTTCCACAACCAGCTTCAAAGCCTCAACAAATACTGAAAGTGAAACTAAAACCCTAGTTCTGTGGGAGCTTGACTCCACCCATTCATGCTGCTTCTATAGTTTCAACCTTAACAAAACTCCCAGGCCTCACAAGCTATTTACTTTATTGGCTTGGAACAAACCACTCATCACCTCTGTCTCAACTTTCTTCATGAAATGCAGGACACAATACTTAAAGACTTAGTATCAACACAAAAGGAGCAATAGCATGGTGATGGTAGAACTTACAGAGCTTTAGCCTGGTTCTGTGGGGTTCCAAATCAGATATTCTTTCTTACCGTGTTCTGTATCAATTCTAAGTGATCACCCATTATCCCGAGTCTGCTCAAGATTCCCTAGTTGGGGGATCAACCCGGCAAAGCTCATCAATAGGACTGGAAACCCACGGGCACTCCACTCCATGATTACAGGAGCAGGAGTTGGCATAACTGGATGAAAACTACAACCTAGATTTCTTGGTAACTAAGTTTGCTTATTTCCTTTTAAAGCTGTGTTTGTAACTCATGGAAAAGGAACCAATAACTTTATTGCATTGTTTTCAGGTGGTTACATATTGTTGCTCATCTATACATTGAGCAGCCAACCCAAGTGAATGGAGATACTTCTTGTTCATTTTTGTTTTGTATTTTTACTTGAATACTTAGCTGAATGTAATATCTCTCAATTTATTTTTTGGTTTACATTGTACTTAAGTGTTGTACTTAAGAAATAGCAGCATTGAAATTTAGTATGCCAAGGAGATACACGAAATACAATTTCTCATTATATAAATTTACAATGATATTTGGGCTAAATTGAATATCTCATTTGGGTAGGCAGTAATGTGGTAATGCTACCTCTGATAGCAGGTCATATTAAAGAACATACTGATGCTCATTACGAACTACCTTAACTTTTAGGATCTTTTCATTGCCCAATGATTATTTTGATGCATTGTACTGAACTTTTGTTTCCTGATATTTGATGTCAATGGGCTTGCAGCATTCCTATGTATTAACATTGTAAACCCTCTGCACTGAAATGAGAGGAACCCTCACTTACCAGTAGGTGCTCTATAAACGTATGTTAAAATCTTATCAGGAAGTTTGCGTGAACAAAACTGCATTGCTAGAATACTACACCTTCACCTTTAAAACTTGTGTTCAAGTTCAGTCCAGCCCAATGTAATCACAATCTTTTTTTCTTTATCTTCATATGAAATGGTTGCATACAAAGTATGGGACAGTTGCAAATCAGTGAATATTTTCTATAATACACGACATCTGTAACTATATATTTTGCCAAATCGCTTTTGACTCCAAATTAAACTTATCTCTCTTCCTGGCAGAATTGTACAGGTTTATGTAGCATTTTTGGTTTGTTTAGTAATTTGTTTGGGGCCATATCTATGTAGTTGACCTTATTGCTTTTAGGTATGGTATGTGCTCAATATTCTATCCTTAAAAGTACTAAGAACTCTTAATATATTGTGATTCTGTTCGCCGAGCTGGAAATTTTTGTTGCAAACGTTTCGTCCCCTGTCTAGGTGACATCCTCAGTGCTTGGGAGCCTCCTGTGAAGCGCTTCTATGGTGCTTCCTCCGGCATTTATAGTGGCCTGTCCCTGCCGCTTCCGGTTGTCAGTTTCAGCTGTCCGCTGTAGTGGCCAGTATATTGGGTCCAGGTCGATGTGTTTGTTGATGGAGATGGTGGATGAGTGCCATGCTCCTAGGAATTCCCTGGCTGTTCTTTGTTTGGCTTGCCCTATAATGGTACTGTTGTCCAAGTCGAATTCATGTTGCTTGTTGTCTGCGTGTGTGGCTACTAAGGATAGCTGGCCGTGGCGTTTCGTGGCTAGTTGATGTTCATGGATGCGGATCGTTAGCTGTCTTCCTGGTAAAAAGATTGGGTACCCAATGAACACAGTCCACCGATTTCTCAGCAACAAACCTAAATAAGCAGACAAAACACGTCCAGAAACCCTAGCCACTCTCCCCTA
>NC_057720.1:46444217-46514962 GCF_004010195.1 Chiloscyllium plagiosum | reverse complement strand
TCGAATTAGACCATGGTTTCTTCCTTGTCTATGTGTATATTTCTGATGATGTCCAAGAATTCCTGTGTTGATTGTATAGATTGTCTGGATCCGCTGATCAGGTGTTTCAGTTTCTGCTGTAGTTCTTTAGCCAGTTTGTGTGATGGTGTCCCTGGTAGTGATACTATGGGTCTGAGTGGGATGTCTAGTTTGTGCACTTTAGGTAGGCCATAGAATCTGGGGGTGTTGTTGCTTTCCGGTTTCATTCTTTGTAGGTCCGACCTAGTTATCTGTCCGTTTTTTTGTAGATTCCTCAGTGTGTTATTTATCCTATTGGTGAGCTGTGGGGTGGGGTCAAACTCCCTTAGTAGCCACACACGCAGACGACAAGCAACATGAATTCGACTGGGACAACACTACCAGTATAGGGCAAGCCAAACAAAGAACAGCCAGGGAATTCCTAGAAGCTTGGCACTCATCCACAAACTCCATCAACAAACACATTGACCTGGACCCAATATACCGGCCACTACAGCGGACAGCTGAAACTGACAACCAGAAGCGGCAGGGTCAGACCACTATAAATGCCGGAGGAAACAACACAGAAGCGCTTCACAGGAGGCTCCCAAGCACTGAGGATGTCACCTAGACAGGGGACAAAACGTTTGCAACAAAAATTTCCAGCTCGGCGAACAGAACCACAACAACGAGCACCCGAGCTACAAATCTTCACCCAAACTTTGAACTCTTAATATCTTATTAAAAAAAAGTCAAGTTATGGTTCTGGTCAATATTCTTTCAAATGTTCTCCCACCAGCTGAAGAGTTACTGGTTACATTCTTGATCTGTGCAGCAGGTCCTAAAACGCAGCTGTCTGAGTAATGCTTCCCCTGGAAATGTCTGATTGCTGTTTGTAACCACACAACTAATGATCTACTGTTGACCCATTTCTCAGGTTACTCAGTTATGCATTGTTTCATGCATTTCTATGAATATTGAGTCTAAAAAAACATCAGGCATAGAAAATATGTAGCTTCTCTGGAAATAAATTGTGAATAGCAGTTCAAAAATTCCAAATAGGAGCAGACAAAATCTTGCCTGGAATAAAAAGAGCTTTTAATATTGATAAGTGCTCAAAGAAAGGCACGCAGAAACTTCTACTTCTACTTCTACTTCTTATGATTTTAGCATATATCCATAATTTTAATTCCAGTTGCAATTGATATAACTGGTCTGCCTGAGTAGGAGCGAGACAGTTGAAGATATCTTGTAACTTTCCAATGTTGCATCAAAGTAGGGAAGTAAAACAGATATTAATGGATATGAAAAAGCTAGAAAAAGATTTTTGTTTACTCCTTAAAGCAATGAAATTACCAAGATTTACTTTAATCATTTAGCTACTGACAAGATTTACCATCTATCAACACTATATGCCAAACATGTGGAAAAATTTGCCAGAATGTCAGAGAATTAAAATCAGTTCTCTATCTGTTAATGTTTCATAATAAATTAATTGTACTAGTTCAATTTAAATACATTTGAGTTTGGATTAGTTACTAGAACAAAGAACAGTATAGAACAGGAACAGGCCTTTTGGCCGACAAAGCCTATACTAACACATGATGCCTTTCTAAACTCCATCCACTAAGTCTCCAGCCTACTTGTATTCTGCTGTATCCTCTGGCAATCCTCCTCAGCAATAAATATACCACTTTGGATACTGCTGGTGAGGACGGCCTACCAGGGAAAGCCATAGCTGTCAGGTCTTTGGCACTGCACCTGGCACTGAGGCTCAGAAGGGAAGGGGGGAGAATAGAAAAGCTCTAGTGATAGGGAACTCAATAGTTAGATGGATTGACAGGAGATTCTGTGGTCAGGAGTCCTGGAAGGTATGTTGCCTTCCTGGTGGCAGGATCCAGGGTTTCGCTGATCAGGTTTACAGGATTCTGAAAGGGGAGGGTGAGCAGCCAGAAATCGTGGTACATATTGGCAGCAATGATATAGCCAGGAAAGGGATTGAGGATCTGAAAAGTGACGACAGAGAGTTAGGTTGGAAGCTGAAGAGCAGGACGAGTAGTGTTCTCAGGTTTGCTACCAGTGCCACGAGGTAGGGGGTGAGGAACAGGCAGTAAGTGCAGCTTAACACGTGGCTGCGCAGCTGGTGCAGGAGGGAGGGCTTCAGGTACCTAGACCACTTGGATGCCTTCTGGGGAAAGTGGGATCTGTACATGAAGAACGGGTTGCACCTGAACTGGAGGGGCACAAATGTCCTGGGTGGGAGATTTGCTCGTGTAGCTCGGGAGGGGTTAAACTAGTTTGGCAGTGGGGTGGGAACCAGAGCTACATATCTGGAAGAGGTGTAGTTAGATATGGGGAAGTGACAGGATGTAGTGAATCTACCAGGAAGGTTATTCATGTGATGGAACAAAAACATTGATTAAAGTGTGTCTGCTTTAATACAAAAAGTGTCAGAAATAAGAGTGATGAACTTAGATCAGTACTTGGGACTATGTTGATATAGCCATAATGGGTAGGAATGATTGCTAGATGTTCCAGGGTTTACAACATTTAAAAAGAACAGGGAAGGTGGGAAAAGAGGAGGGGGTCTCCTTCGAATTCTCCCACTTCCTCCAGACCAAAGGGGTAGCCATGGGCACACATATGGGCCCCAGTTATGCCTGTCTCTTTGTTGGCTATGTAGAACAGTTGATCTTCCGTAATTACACCAGCACCACTCCCCACCTCTTCCTCCGCTACATTGATGACTGCATTGGCGCCACCTTGTGCTCCCGTGAGGAGGTTGAGCAATTCATCAACTTCACCAGCACATTCCACCCTGACCTTAAATTTACCTGGACCATCTCTGACACCTCCCTCCCCTTCCTGGACCTCTCCATCTCCATTAATGATGACCGACTTGACACTGACACTTTTTACAAACCCACTGACTCCCACAGCTACCTGGATTACACCTCTTACCACCCTACTACCTGCAAAAATGGCACCCCATATTCCCAATTCCTCCGTCTCTGCTGTATCTGCTCCCAGGAGGACCAGTTCCACCACAGAACACACCAGATGGCCTCCTTCTTTAGAGACCACAATTTCCCTTCCCACGTGGTTAAAGATGCCCTCTGACGCATGTCATCCACATCCCGCACCTCTGCCCTCAGACCCTACCCCTCTAACCGTAACAAGGACAGAACGCCCCTGGTGCTCACCTTCCACCCTACCAACCTTCGCATAAACCAAATCATCCGCCGACATTTCCGCCACCTCCAAAAAGACCCCACCACCAGCGATATATTTCCCTGCCCACCCCTTTCCGCCTTCCACAAAGACCATTCCCTCCGTGACTACCTGGTCAGGTCCACGCCCCCCTACAGCCCACCCTCGCATCCTAGCACCTTCCCCTGGAACTGTAAAACCTGCACCCACACCTCCTCCCTCACCTCTATCCAAGGCCCTAAAGGAGCCTTCCACATCCATCAAAGTTTTACCTGCACATCCATTAATATCATTTATTGTATCTGTTGCTCCCGATGCGGTCTCCTCTACATTGGGGAGACTGGGCGCCTCCTAGCAGAGCGCTTTAGGGAACATCTCCGGGACACATGCACCAATCAACCACACAGCCCCGTGGCCCAACATTTCAACTCCCCCTCCCACTCTGCCAAAGACATGGAGGTCCTGGGCCTCCTTCACCGCCGCTCCCTCACCACCAGACGCCTGGAGGAAGAACGCCTCATCTTCCGCCTCGGAACATTTCAATCCCAGGGCATCAATGTGGACTTTAACAGTTTCCTCATTTCCCCTTCCCCCACCTCACCCTAGTTCCAAAATTCCATCTCAGCACTGTCCCCATGACTTGTCCAGACTTGTCCTACCTGCCTATCTCCTTTTCCACCTATCCACTCCACTCTCTCCTCCCTGACCTATCACCTTCATCCCCTCCCCCACTCACCTATTGTACTCTATGCTACTTTCTTACGACTCGCTGAGTGAAGAACCTACCCCTAACTTCAGTCCTATATCTACCCCCCCTTAATTTAAAGCTATGCCCCCTTGTAATACCCGACTCCATACGCGGGAAAAGGTTCACACTGTCAACCCTATCTAACCCCCTAATCATCTTGTACACCTCAATCAAGTCACCCCTAAACCTTCTTTTCTCTAATGAAAACAGCCAACTGCTGTGCTCTTCCAGCACCACTAATCCAGAAGGGGGTATACCATTGCTAATCAGAGAGTGCATCAAAGCTACAGAAACAAAGGTTGTTGAGGAAGGTTTGTCTGTTGAGTCAGTATGGGTGGAAGTTAGGAACAGCAAGGGAATAGCCACCTCATTGGGGGGTTTTATACAGACTCCCTAATACCAGTAGGGAGATTGAAGAACTCATAGGCCGGCAGATTTTGGAAAAATGCTGATGTAACAGGGTTATTATTATGGGTTATTGTTATTATTAAACTTTCCCAATATTGATTGGAACCTCCTCAGTGCAGATGGTTTGGATGGAGCCATTTTTGTCAAGTGTGTTCAGGAGGGTTTCCAATCAATGGGACAATGGGAGAGGCCATTTTGGATTTGATACTCGGCAATGAGCCAGGTGTCAGATCTTGCGGTGGTGATAGTGACCACAACTGCCTCACATTTACCATAGCTTTGGAGAGGCAAAGCAGCAGTTACCAAGGGAAGATATTTAATTGGGGAAAGGAAATTATGAAGCTATCAGACAGGAGTTGGGAAGTACAGATTGGGAGCAATTGTTCCACAGAAAGGGCATAACAGACATGTGGAGACTGTTTAAGGAGCAGTTGCAGTGAGTGATGCAAAATTTGTTCCTCTGAGACAGGCAAGAAGGGGTAAGATTAAGGAGCCTTGGATGATGAGAACACCCTGGAGGAAGAGAGGTGACCAGATCAAGGTATACAAGGTAATGAGAGGCATGGATACAGTCACTAGACAGAGACTTTTCCACAGGGCAGGATTGACTGGCACGAGAGGTCATAGTTTAAGATATTAGAAGGAAGGTATAGAGGAGACGTCAGAGGTAGGTTCTTTATGCAGAAAGTTGTGAATGCACGGAATGCGTTGCCAGTTGTGGTGGTGGAAACAGAGTCAGTAGCGACATTTAAGCGACTGCTAGACATGCACATGGACAGCTGAATTGAGGGGTGTGTAGGTTATTTTAGATTGGGAATTATACTCAGCACAACATTGTGGGCTAAAGGGCCTGTTCTGTGCTATACTTTTCTATGTTCTATGTTCCTCACTATCCGCAACTCCCCTACTCTCTGTGTGGTCCACAAACTTACAAATCAGACCACATTCTCCTCCAAATCATCTATACATATTATAAATAATAGGCGTCCCAGCACTGATCCCTGTGAAACAACACAGATGTCCAGTCAGAAAAACATCATTCCACCACTACTCCCTGTCTTCTATGACTAAGCCATTTCTGAGTCTATCTTAACAACTCACTATGGATTCAATGTAACCTCTATTTTTGTAACAGCCTGCCATGAAGCAACTTGTCAAAGGCCTTGATAAAATCCATATATAGAAGAACCTTGATTATCCGAAGGACATGGCAGGGAGTATTTCGTTTGGTTAATCGATTTCCAGATAACCAAATGCTAGATAACATAGTTTAGCCAGGCACCGGGGCCTTGCGATCTTACCAGATAATCCAATATTTGGATAATCGAATGCTGGATAATTTAGGTTCCTCTGTAAACATCATCTATGGTCTACCCTCTTCGGTCAGCTTTGTCACTTCCTCAAAACTTTCAATCACATTTGTTGGACACCATCTTCCACACAAAGTCATGCTACCTATCAATAATAAGTCCATATTTTTCCAAATGTGAGCAAATCCTATCCCAAAGAATCTTTTCTAATAATTTTCCTACCACTGATGTAAGGCTCACCAATATGTAATTTATCAGATTATCTGTTGCCTTTCTTAAACAAAGGAACAGCGTTGACTATTTTCCATTCCTCTGGGATCTCTCCTGTGACTAAAGAGGATACAAGGATTTCATACAAGGATTTCATACAAGGCTCCAGCAATTTCCCCACCTGCCTCCCTCAGCATTTTGGTATAGATCCCATCAGGTCCTGGGGTCTTGACTACGTTAAATCCTTTCAAAACACTCAATACCTATTATATTATATTGACATGCCCAGAATATCATCATACCCCTCCCAAAACTAAACATCTACCATGTGCTTCTCCTGTGTGAATACCGATGCAAAGAAGGGTGTAATTCTGATTGGAGTTCTATGAACATTAGTGTTCGGCAGGGGTCAGTGCTGGAACCCTGTTGTTTATAATATATATATATAGATGATTTGGAGGACCTCACCCATTTCCTCCTGCTCGAGACATAATGTCCCTTTATCTTTGTATGGAGCTGCCTTTTCCATAGAATACCCTCTTACTCCTTATATACATATAAAACACTTTGGGATTTTCCTTAACCCTCCTAACTCCTTGTTTGAGTTCTTTTCCACAACCTCTGCATTTTTTGAGGACTTTGTCTGCCTTCTGTTTCCTAGATCTTACATATATCTCCTTTATCTTTTTGACAAAGCTCTCAATTTCTCTTGTCATCTAAGGTTCCCAAATCTTGCCATCCATATACTTTCTTTTCACAGGAATATGCCAGATGTACAAAGTTGAAAATCACACAACACCAGGTTATAGTCCAACAGGTTTAATTGGAAACACTAGCACAACCACCTGATGAAGGAGCAGCGCTCCAAAAGCTAGTGCTTCCAATTAAACCTGTTGGACTATAACCTGGTGTTGTGTGATTTTCAACTTTGTATACCCCAGTCCAACACTGGCATCTCCAAATCATGCCAGGTGTAGGTTTACTCTCAAACAGCTGGCCTCCAATCAACATTCCTCAGTTCCTGCCTAAAATTGTGGTTGTTAGCCTTCCGCCACGTTAGTACTTTCACCCAAGAACTACTCTTATCCATAAGTGAGTTCAAACTTACAGAATTATGGTCACTATTCCTGTAACTTTGATCATCTGGCCAAGCTCATACCTCAATACCAGTCTAGCATGGGCCCTTCCCTATTTGTACTATTTATATATTGTTTAAAAATACTGTTCTGGACACATCTAACAAATTGCCCACCCATCCAAGCCCCTGGTCCTAAGTGAGTCAATATGAGAGAAGTTAAAATCACTCACCATGATAACCCTGTTGTTTTTACATTTTTCCATTATCTGTCCACATATCTGGTCCTCTATCCCCTGCTGGGTGTCGGGAGGACTGTACTACAATCCTATCAAAGTGATTGCATCCTTCCTATTCTTGAACTATATCCACATGGCCTCACTGGATGAGCTCTCCAAGGTGTCCTCCCTCAGTATAGCCATGATATTCTCCCTAATCAGTGGTGCAACTCATCCCAACCTTTTATATCCCTCTCTATCTTATCTGATACATCTAAATCCTGGAACATTAAGCTGTCAGTCTTGATTCTCTCTCAACCAATTCTCTGTAATAGCTATAACATCACAGTTATATGTATTAATCCAAGCTCTAAGTTCATCTCTTTACCTGTCTTACTCCTTGCATTAAAACAAATACACTTCAGGCTGCCACTCCTGCTGGTCCTGCCATGTTCAGTAACCTCTCCCTCTCAGTTCTTCCTCCTAGTGGCCTTAGTCTCTGACTCCTCCTCAGTCATTTAACTTACTGACCTATTGCTCTGGTTCCCATCCCCTGCCACATTAGTTTGAACCCACCCAAGTGGCACTAGCAAAATCCCTGCCAAGATGTTGGTGCCTCTTCAGTTTAGGTTCAACTCATCCTTCTTGTAAAGGTCCCACTTTCCCTGGAAGACATCCCAATGATCCACATGCCTGAATCCCTCCCTTCTACAACAGTTCTTTAGCCACATGTTTAACTGTACTATCTTCCTATTTCAAACCTCACTAGCAATTAACACAGTAAGTAATCTTAAGATTACAACCCTCGAGGTCCAGCTTTTCAACTTTCCACCTAACTCCCTGAAATCCCTTTGTAAGACCTCATCTCTCTTGCTGCCTATGTCTTTGGTACCAATACAGACTACAACCTCTGGCTGCTCCCATCCTCCTTCAGAATATGGCTCTTAAAACAAGATGGCTCTTTATAATCATTAAAATAGAGAAAATAATTTTAATCTATTTAAATTTAGCAAGTCCTGGTCACTCACCACTTCTCTGAGCACTGTTCCACCTCCCATCTAGAACTGCCTTGATTTTAACTCTCTCATCCGTGTTTACAAATCTGTCCATGGCCCCTCCCCTATATATCTGTGAATCATTCTTTGCACGACAATCCTTCATTTTTGGGCCTCTGTGTATCACAGTTCTCTTTGTCCCACTTTTGGCAGACATGCCTTCAATTGTCAAAGACTGCAGATCTGGACACTCCACTCAAGCTCTGCCTCTCGCTCTCCCTCATCTCATTTAAAGACCTTGAAAAAATAGTCTTCTGACCAGCAGTTGATCGACCGTCCTAATGACTCTTAATGTGACTGGGTGTCAAATTATATTTAATACTCACTCCTGTGAAATGCCTTGAGGCATTTTTTAACATGAAGAATGCCAAATAAAAGCAAAGCTTTGATATTGTTAAGATAAACTGTTTATATAAAATCAAGGATAACTTTGCAACAATTTTGGATTGGTTTCAGATTGTTTCCAATTCCAAAAGTAAACTGATCTTGTATCAGTCCAAACTACAAGTTTCTGGATACAGTGGTAGTTGCAATATTATTTTAATACATGTGTCCCTTCTTTTCAAAGCGGTGCCTGGAAGAAGGAGTCCAAAAGATATTAATCCGTGCCAGTAGGGACCCAGGTCCAAAAGCATGGCCCCTTTCTCAAGTGACTTCAATTATCTTGCAAAGAAGCACATAGAGGGCTCTCAAGTCAGGATCACAGTTCTAGCCATTAAATCCTACTGTCTTGGAGTGAGAGCCTGTGACCATATAGTTGTTGACAGCAATAGTGCACTCTGGGTGATGTAGTCTTCTGCATGCTGTAATCTGCTTGCTCATGTATTCTATGCCTCTATTAATAAAGCCAATGTTACTGGGTGCTTTATTAAATGCTCTCCCCACCTGTATTGCCATCTTCAGCGGTCTATGCATATTTATATCAGGGTGTCCTGCACTCCCTTAAATATTGTACATTCTGAGATATATGGGGACAGTCTGAAATTTGGATTGGTGTCCTCTGAATTACAGAGCTCACTTGTGTAGAGAGAAATGGCACATCATTGAAGTTGAACTCCTAGTGCTAATTTACTGGAATGGTAAATCATTTTGATTCTGCTGTCTAGATATTGCACAGAGCCAGGTTGAAAGAAGTAGTGCTGTTACATAACATGAATGTAATTGTCTACTAAGTCAAGGCTGTGAAGTGTATCATATTGAAATCTGAACTTTTAAGGGGATTTAATAAGCACATGAAGAATGGGAAAGTGGGAGTGTGGTTAAGAGGCCCAAAGAATATATGAAACATTTCAGTCTTTGGTGTTGGTGATGGCTTGCTTTGCAAACCCATTCAAATTTCAGACAGGTCATTGGAAGGAATTCTAATACAATATATGTATTGTTAGAAGTGAATTTGAGCATTTTGTAACTGTCTATGCCTTCGATACAACCCTGTTTAAATAAAGAAAGCATGATTAGTTCAGAAAATAAGCTAGCAACTGCAATGATTTATGCAAAATATATTAATGCTTGAGACTTTGGGCTTAAGATCACATTGTCATGCCAAAGATGCAGTGGTAGGAGATGGTATAGCTTTGTATAGCAGTGTGTAAGTGGGATAAAATCCTTGAGATCTGCAGTATTGTTTTCGGTGTACAACTGGATATTGGTAATGGGATAGAAACTCATGAGAGATCAGCAAGGTTATCTGCTGCACTGTTGGCTGACCTCAAAGTGTGATTGGGAAGTACTATGAAGTTGGAGAAGAATATTGCTGGTTGCTGCAGGGCATTTGGGGAACTTCAGGGGGTTACTGCTTGAAGGTAATGGGTTAGAAATTGTTCAAATTTTCAGATTAGCTCATCCTTGGAAAAATAGTAGAATCAGACGAAGCAGGTCAAAATTACAGAATCAGTTTGACCAAGTATACAACTAGACAAAACAATTCCAGATGCAATTGAATACAGATGATTGCAAACTACTACACAAAGAAAGGTAAAATAAATAACGTATTATGCAGTTTTATTATTTATTCATTTACAGGATACAAGCATCACTGGCATTTATGCCCTTGAGTCCAAATTGGCTTTGAAAAGATGGTGGCGAGCTGCCTTCAGAAACCACTGTAATTTAAGTGATGTGTTACATTCCTCAGTGCAGTTAGAAAGGAAATTTCAGGATTTTGACCCAGTGACAATAAAGGAATGCTGATCGAGTTCCAAGTCAGGACTGTGTGTGCCTTTGAGGGGAACTTGTAGGTGTAGCGATCATGCATTTGAAACACACACCTCAGGAGCCTTAGTGAGCCGCTGAAATACCTCTTGTAGATGGGCACACTATTGCGACCATGGACATGTAGAAGGAGTGAAGGTTTAGAGTGGTGGATGGGGTGCCAGTCAAGGGGTTTGCTTTGTCTTGGTAACTGAAGATGTGATTAAAATAAAGAAAAGAATTGTCAGGAATGTGAGGTGTCTTGGAAGGCTTGACATTCACCATATTCAGGCAGGCAGATGTGGGTACTGCAGATGCTAGAGATTAGAGTCAAGATTAGAGTAATGCTGGAAAAAGCGCAGCAGGTCAGGCAGCATCCGAGGAACAGGAAAATCGACATTCCTGCTCCTCAGATGCTGCCTGACCTGCTGCGCTTTTTCCAGTACCACTCTAATCTTAATTCACCATATTCACTCAATTCAGTGCAGCAATTAACAAAGTCAACAGAATATTAAACTATTGATCGAAACAGTAACACGCACGGCATAGGAAGTTCTAATTTCTACAATGGCTTGGCAGCTATACAGTGTCAAACTGTACAGTGGTGTGGCCACACCTAGAATATTGTACATACTAAAGGTTGCTTTAGTCAACGAAGGCATTCAAACATTGTGAGCTGTGAAAGTAAGCATCTGCTAGAAACCGTGGTATAAGCAAATATTGGAGACACTGGGTTTACAAGTTATAGCTTGAATTACTTGGCAAAGGCCAATTTAGGACTGATATCATGAAGTTCTTCTCCACATGAAGAATATTCAATGTGTAGAATGACTACCCTGATAAAATGGTGTGGAAAATCATTTAAGAATTATTATGGCTGGGTGACCTAAGATGGTCTTCCTCATTTATATTATCTTAAGGTATTGTAATGGACACTGGCACAAGCTAACTACAAGGTAGTATATCTTGTTTTGGAATTTTTATATGTATTGAGAAATCAGTAACTGAGGTATTTCATTTAACTTAGTTAAATGGCCCAGTGCCCTTTATTTCTAACTAAGCATGATATTATATATAAATCTAGTTCAATACAATTGAATATAGAGCCTGCAAGCTGAACAACTATTTGCTATTGGCTCCTGTCAGTATCCTGTACAGGAATCTCTGTTTAATAATCACATTCCTATGAAAACTGTTGCTCGCCAGTTGAGAATTATTCAATTGCTCTTTGTCACACTTCATTTTGTGCTTGTTTGCTCTTTGATCTGTCTGTCAGAATGATATGAAAGATTTTTTAAATGTAAATCAAAGGTGAATAATTTTGTTCCTTGTATTATAAATGTTTTTGTTATTCTGTCCAATATCAGATGGCGTGTTGTCTAGACATGCATGTTACCTTTCTTACTTGCAGAGTTTACTGCAACAATATTTATATCTCTTAGACAGCTAAAAATCTTGGTATAATGACAATGAAACTAGGAGCTATTGTTTCATTATTGTGCAATAGTTGGTTGCATTTTCTGAGGCATGATCTGCTATAAAATTCCATAGTCTGCTTTTAGCTAAAACCATGCCTTTAGCTTTATCATTATTCATCAAATGTGCAAGCAATTCATTGTCTAAATGCAGGAAGAAACAAAAAAGAAATCAAAAGCTGCAACAATTAAATCAAACCTACATATAATACATTCAGTGTGAAGCAGGCTCCCTCAGTCACTGGGAGTTCTGGAATTTAGTCTGTATTCTACAGCTTAAACTCTTCAGTGTTCCCTCTTAGAATGATTTCCAGATGTTTGTTACTAAAATTAAACACAAACATCAGAATGATATTACTTTCTCAATCAGAATGACAGCAAAAATGTGGGGAGACTGATGGGTCTTCTTCCAGCTTGATCCTTTATGGGTTATCTGATTCCTTTACAGTTTATTTTACATCTTGCCCTGCAGATGTTGCTGCGGGTGACTGAATTTAATGGTTTTGAAAAGATTATATCAGCTTTCCGCTGTATTGTGTTACTGTATTTGTTAGATTCTCTGTTATACTGCTTTAAAGGATCATTTTTTATCAGACATTACTGGTGGAATGCATAAAAGAAGGAAAGAGTAAGCTTGGCTTATAGAATTAGACACAGATTCTTCATAATCTTAAAGAAAACAAGAGCAGCTACCAAAATATATTTTTGATGGCTGTTCAGAAATTGTTCAGATCAGGACAGTTTTATTAGAACTCAAGGTCCTCTCAACATATGTGCAACATATGTATAGTAATGAATTATTGGAAAGTGCATGAAGATGTACAGTAGCATCTTACAATTGCCACCTTGACAGATGGTGTTTTGAAGTATATAATGTTTTAACTATTTTTTTTGTTTGAGGTGGGAAGCAAATTTAATAAGTGTGAAAATAACTCCATTATTTCTTTAATGGAATGGAATTAAAATGATTAGGGCCAACAAAATAGGGCCATTAGATATTACCTAGACTACGCCAGATTTCATGGTTAGAACTTAGTTGAATTCCATTGGTAGTGCTGGAAAACCTTAATTCTCCTCTGTGAACCCATTTCACACATTGGGAATGGGAGACAATCCTGGGAGGGGTATGAGAATCAGATGGGTCAGATTGATTTTTGTGTAAATATAGATTTATATTTTATAATATATAGCTTCCCCTTCTTTCAAGCATTATTGTAATTTTTCTTCTTTCAAATGCTTTCGAAGCAGCCCGCAATAGTTCCATCAAAAGTTTCTGGCACCTCAGTCAAGAACCACCAGATGGATATTTCAAGGTCAAAAAACGTAGCAGTGGCCCAAATATCCAGGGAACTGAAATGGTAAGGCGTAATATGTTGAAAATGTGAATTCACATTTTCAGCACACTACCATCCCAATCCCATTGGAAAACCTGAATAAAGGTCAGTATCATAAAGATTGAGAGATGCCGGTGTTGGACTGGGGTGTACAAAGTTAAAAATCACACAACACCAGGTTATAGTCCAACTAAATAAACCTTTTGGACTATAACCTGGTGTTGTGTGATTTTTAACTTCGTCTTGTAAAGCCACCTTGACATCATATTCAGGTCAATATAAATGAGTGCAAGGTGTAACTCTCAAATCCACAAATTATGAAATGATATTAAACATGTAATCTAACACCAGGTGCGGATTATAACATTCCAGCAAGAATGACGAAAGAACCTGTATTCATATAGCACCTTGCAGGCTTCAGTTTCTCCCAAAGTGAAGAAGGCAGCCTTGTTGTGCTTGAATAGCTGATTCTAAATGCTCTCTAAGTGTAGTTACCCCGTTGTAGAAAAATGTAGCAGCCAACTTTATGCAAAAAACAATTAGATAAATAAATAGATCTTCTGTTTTTGGTATCATAGGTTGAAACATGGAGAAAGCACTACATGTATTTTAAGGGATTATTTTATATACATCTTAAATTAAATTTTCATCTGAGACACAGCAGCTCCAACAATGCAGCCATTCCCTCAGAATTACATGCCAACCAAGAATTTATAAAGTGGAGTTTGAACCCATGACTTTCTGGCACAGAAGTATGCGTAGTACAACTTATCCAGTGTGGATATCCATGTTTTCAAAAGCTTGCTGAGGTAGTTTATTGGCTAGCTTGGGTGCTTCGCATATTTAGTATAAAATCTTGCTAATCTAATGACAGATGTGAAGCTCCTATTTACACTCCGATAACATTACAAATTTGGTTCCCAGACACAGAGCTCTGCACATGCACTGAAGCTTGTGTGTGGAGAGCTTCTTGGTCATGAACCTCAGTGTCAGCAGCAGGGAAGGGCAGCTGTCAGTGTTATGAGGATCTAGCAGATCCAAATCACACTAAACTGATACTAACCTGTGATTCAATATTCGAATATTCAAAACCAACTCCTGGAAGGCTGAATGGCATACTGGAATAAACATAACTCTGGAATCCAAGAGTCCAAACAGCTGCCAGGGTGAAACTGAGCTGTCTTGACTTATTCCGAGAGAGTAAGCCCAGCCCCACTCTGACTCCCACTACACTGCCCCTCCCAAATCCCCCAACTCCCCCATGACCGGCACAAAATTCCCTTGGATTTGTTCTATTAAATTGGAAATTTTACTGAAGGTTACGGGTTGGGTCATAAAGGGAGTAGGAAAAAATGTCACAATGGTGCAGTTGGGAAATTTGCTCCATGAAATAACAACCACCCACGAATAAAATGAATCCTTCTGAATGTGACAGCCAAATTATTTTTTCCATAGTCCCCGATTTCAAGAGGTCGCCATTTTATTTATGCTTTACCAATATTTTGTATGGGAATAAAGTACAATCTTTTTGGAAATAAAACATTAATAAGCGAGCCAAACAAAATACCTCAGTACTTAAACCAAATGGTGAATTTTCTGCAAAGCTGAGATCCCACTGCCAGGAATAGAAACAGGAGTTACTGTTGCTTGGGTGGGGGTGGGATATATACTCAAGTCAATGATTCCTCTCATATATTAGAGTTGATCTTTCTCTGTACCTTCTCTATAGCTGTAATACTATATTCAGCACTCTGTTCTCCTACCCTGATGTACTTATGTAAGTATGATTTGTCTGGCTAGCACACAAAACAATACTTTTCACTGTATCTTGGTACATGTGACAATAATAAAGCAAATCAAATAAGGCATTGTAGTGGAGAATTTCACACAAATCAAACTGCTGGATGTACTCGCACCATAATTAAAGCACTGCCTATAAAGGCAGAACATACTGAAGTTCTAAAAAAAAGTAATATGAAGATTGTTGAACAACAATGTAGGCCGGCCTGGCCATTCAATAATGCCTTGCTTCATATTCTCTTGCAGGCTGTTCAGGTAGGGTCCATTTTCCCTGGGAGAGGAGCAGGAGACTAGTCTGACAGGTGAAACAAGCTGGACAGAGATTGTTGAGGAGCTCAGCAGTTCTGGGGGCATCATAAGCACCAACATGAAAATGGTGTCCTGTACCTGGGGGATGCCAGCTCGATTGGCAAATGCCAATGCCTGCTTTGCAACATTGGCCTGGTGATGGAAAATGAGACAAAACAATGTAATCAGTCACAAATTGCAACGCTAACAAGGCTTGTTAGATTTTTTGGTTTGAGAATTGAGAGATCTCACACAGGTTCCCAGTGGAATCATGGAAGCAGCATGTTGCATAAAAATGAAGTGCCGCTGTCAGCTTGATAGGTGTCTCCCTGGAGTAGGATGGCCACTCAACCTTTCAAATTGAATGTACCACTCTAGCAAATGGCATATTTCTGTGACAGTGTCCTGGACCCCCTCAGTCTGCAGCAGCAATGTGCCTCACTCATCTGGAAAAAATGGCATCAAAGTCGTTAAACTGCAGGCCTCCTGAACCTCATCCACATCCTGAGGGGACCTTCAACTGTGACTTCATCATGTTCAGTGGCTGACAAAGGTTGGTGCTGACTTGCTGGTGCGCCCCTTCAATTTGTTCTTCTTCAGTATCTCTGCTCCTTCATTGCACTTGACCACAGCGATGACAATCCATGTTGTAGCTGGATCCATTGGTCATGGTTCTAATGAGCCTTTGTGGGGAATATCAAAAACAGAACAGGTCCTGAGCAATACTAGCAGTCAGTATTCATATCACACATAGTCTACACAGACCTCCATAATGTGAGACATGGAGGACTCTAACAAGGTGTGCAATAGATTGCCTCTACATGGGCCTCTGAAGCTGTGGGCCTTGTTTTGATCTAAGAAGCACAAGCCATGTGACTCAAATACAGTGGAAAATTGCAAGTGCAGTAAGATTATTGAAACCTTCGGCATCTCAGCATGCTGCCTCCAATCCTTACACTGATTCCCAAGTTTCCCTACCACAGCGGTGGGCTCTGATTAGATGATTTACAATGTGGAAACAGGCCCTTCAGCCCAACCAGTCCACACTGACCCTCCGAAGAGCAACCCACCCAGACCCATTCCCCTACACCTAACACTACAGGCAATTTAGCATAACCAATTCACCTAACATGCACATTTTTGGACTGTGGGAGGAAACCGGAGCACCCGGAGGAAACCCACGCAGACACAGGGAGAATGTGCAAACTCCACACAGACAGTTGTCTGAGGCAGGAATTGAACCTGGGTCTCCGGCGCTGTGAGGCAGCAGTGTTAACCACTGTGCCACCGTGCTGCCCATGATAACACACCATGAAATTTAATGAGCAGATCTCCAGCACTGACAATGGCTAAGCCTCATGACTGACTTGGAAATATAGTCCCAACTGATGTGTGACTGGACACCTGACAGATCTCTGTGCAGTTACCTGACTAACTTACTATTATTTTTCATTCTGGACCTGCAAGCGTGACTGTGGACATTCCCTAGACTGTAATAATGTTGACTGTCCCAAGCAGCCGACTGACCACATCCATGGCCCTGGATTGAGATCACATGTTGCTGTTGACTGAATTTGTTAACACTCCTCACCGATGAAAGTCATCCTTAAATTAACTGAGGCCAACTCCCCTTAGGCTTTGAGACATGGCCATTTAGTTGGATCATGTGCAATGTGTTTGCCATATAAATTGCTGGCACATGCAGGAGATGTGACATTGATGTAGCATGCTGCTGGATAAGAACATGTCCACCCCTTTGATTGATCACTGCTGACAAGCATGACAAGCTATCTGGCTTTGTGTCTGCACTAAATGGCAAGGCTTATCCAAGTATATTTCAGAGATTTTCCACTTCAACTACCCTCTCAGCCAGTGCATTTCACACTCCCTCCACTCTCTGGATGAAAATGTTTTTCCTTCAATCCTCTCTAAACCTCTTGCCTTTCACCTGAATATTATGTCCCCCTCTTATTGATCCTTCAACTCGGAAGAACAGCTGCTTTCTCTTCACTCTGTTGATGCCCTTCATAATTTTATACATAATCTTAACAGTCAGGTCACCTTCTAGCTTTTTCTCTAAAGAAAACAACCTGAGTTTATCCAGCCTGTCTTCATAGCTAAACTGCTCAATTCCAGGCGACATCCTGGTGAAACTCCTCTGCACTACTGCCAGTGCAATCAAATCCTTCCTATTGTGCAGTGACCAGCTGTGGTCTATCTAAATCCTGCATAGCTCTAACATAATAGAAAATGAGCACTGCAGATGCTGGAGATCAGAGTCGAGAGTGTAGTGCTGGAAAAGCACAGCACGTCAGGCAGTATCTGAGAAGCAAGAGAATCAATGTTTTGGGCATAAGCCCTTCATCAGGAATTGCTGACAAGCATGGCAATTCCTGATGAAGGACTTATGCCCGAAACGTCGACTCTTCTGCTCCTTGGATGCTACCTGACCTGCTGTGCTTTTCCAGCAGCACATTCTTGACTCAAAGCTCCAACATTATCTTCCGGCTCTTATAATCTATGCCACAACTGATCAAGGTAAGTATCTCATACACTTTCTTAACCACCCTATTAAACATTCCTGCCCCCTTTGGGAATCTGTGGACAAGCACCCATGATCTCCCTGTTCCTCTGAGCTTCCTAGCGTCCGGCCATTCATGGAGTACTTCCTTGACTTTTTATTGCTTACAAAGTACATCACTGATCTGCCAAGCTGACCAATTCACCTACATCCTCCTGTAACCTAAGATCTTCTTTCTCAGTGTCAACCACTTGGCCAATCTTTGCATTATCCACAGACATAATTATTATCCTGCCCACATTTTCATCTGTCATTATGTATAATATATATACAACATATATGATATGGGACCTAGCACTGATACCCTCTGATACACTACTGGACACTGACTCCAGTCATGTAAACAGTCTTCTACCACCACCCTCTGTCTCCTACCACTAAGTTAGCTTTGGATCCAACTTGCTATGTTACCCTGCTTCCCATGTGTTTTTACCTTAAACTTCAGTATCCCATGTGGGGCCTTGACAAAGGCTCTGCTGAAATCCATATAAACTATCTCAATTGCACTACCCCCATCTACACACCCAGTCACCTCCTTGAAAAATTCAATCAAATTTATTCGGCATAGAGTCATAGAGATGCACAGCATGGAAACAGACCCTTCAGTCCAACCCGTCCATGCCTAGATATCCTAACCCAATCTAGTCCCACCTGCCAGCACTCGCCCCATATCCCTCCAAACCCTTCCTATTCATATACCCACCCAATGGCATGACCTACTTCTGAGAAAGCAATGCTGACTATCACTGATGTACCTTTGCCTCTCCAAGTGAAGATTAGTTATCCCCTTCAGAATTTTCTTCAATAGTTTCCTGATAACAGATGCGAGACTAACTGGTCTTCTTTCCCCGGCCTATCCTTACTGCCTTTCTTGAAAGAGTAATTGCATTAGCTGTCCCCAAGTCATCTGGCATTGCCCTGTGGTCAGAAAGGAATTAAAAATTTGGGTTAGAACACCTGTAATTTCTCCATCACCTCACACAGCAATCAGGGACACAACTCATCCCGTCCAGGGGATTTCTCCTCTTTTAAGCCCACCAAAACCATCATTAGTTCTTCACTCTCTATGTCTAACTTTTCAAGAACCTTGCTGTCTGTCCTGAATTTTGTATATCCTCCTTCTCCCAAGTGAAGACATAAGTGTCTCAATTAGCATTCAAACAATGGCTCCATGCATAGATTGCCCCTTTAGTCCCTAATGAGCCCTACTCTTAGAACATAAGAATAGGAGCACGAGTAGGCCATCTGGCCCTTCGAGCCTGCTCCACCACTCAATCAGATCATGGCTAATCTTTTTGTGGACCCAGCTCCACTTACCTGTGTTTTCACCATGTCCCTTAATTCCTTTATTTTTTTTAAAAAAGTATCTACCTTAGCTTTAAAAGCGATTACTGAAGTAGTGCCAACTACTTCCCTGGGCAAGGAATTCCATAGATTAACAACCCTCCTATGAGTTGAAGTTCCTTCTTGGTTCAGTTCTAAACCTGCTTCCTCTAATCTTCAGGTCATGCCCTCTTGTCCTAGTCTCACCTACCAATGGAAACATCCTATCCTTTCTATTTTATCGATTCATTTCATAATTTTATATGTTTCTATAAGATCTCCCCTCATTCTTCTGAATTCCAAAGAATACAATCCCAATCTACTCAGCCTCTCCTTATAAGCCCTCAACTCCAGAATCAACCGAGTGAACCTCCTCTGCACCCCTCCAGTGCCAGTACGGAGGGGTGTAAGGAGATCAAATCTGCACACAGTTCTCCAGGTGTGGCCTCACCAGCACCTTGTACAGCTGTAACATTATCTCTCTGCTTTTAAACTCAACCCCTTTAGCAATGAAGGACAAAGTTTCATTTGTCTTCCTAATTACTTGTTGTACCTGCAGACCAATCTTCTGTGATTCATACACAAGGGTACCAGGATCCCTCTGCAAATCAGCATGCTGCAACTTTTTACCATTCAGGTAATAATCTATTTTACTGTTACTCCTATCAAAATGTATAACTTCACATTTACTAACATTGTATTCCATCTGCCAGACCTTTGCCCATTCACTCAATGTATCTATGTTCCTCTGCAAAGTTTCACAGTCCTCTGCACACTTTGCTCTGCCACTCATCTTAGTGTCATCAGCAAATTATGACACCGTACACATGGCCCCCAACTCCAAATCATCTATATAAATTGTAAATAATTGTGGTCACAACACAGATCCCTGAGGCACACCACTAGTCACTGATTGCCAGCCAGAATAGTACTCATTTATCCCCACACTTTGCTTCCTATCAGTCAACCAATCCCCTATCCATGCTATTACTCTATCCCTAACACCATGCATCTTTTTCTTCTGCAGCAGCTTCATGTGTGGCACCTTGTCAAAGGCCTTTTGGAAATCTTGGTACACTACATCCACTGGGTCCCCATTGTCCACCTTGCTTGAAATGTCTTCATAGAATTCCAAAAGATTTGTGAAGCATGACCTGCCCTTCATGAACCCATGCAACGTCTGTAAAATGGGACAATTTCTTTTGAGATGCCCTGCTATTTCTTCCTTGATAATAGACTCAAGCATCTTCCCCACTACAGGGGGTAAGCTCACTGGTCTATAATTCCCATCCTTTGTCTACTTCACGTTTTAAACAGTGATGTCACATTTGCTATTTTCTAATCTGCTGGGACTCCCCAGAGTCCAGCGAATTTTGGAGAATTGTCGCTGGTCCACCTGCTATTTCTCCCACCATCTCTTTTAGTATAATGAGATGCATTCTATCAGGGCCAGCAGACTTATCTATCCTTAGCTCCATTAGCTTACCCAACACTAACTCTTCCATAATAATAATTATTTCCAGGTCCTCACCTACCTTCGTCTCTTTGTCACTTACTGGCATGTTATTAGAATCCTCCACTGTGAAGACCGATGCAAAGTACTTGTTCAATGCCTCAGCCATTTCAGCATATCCCATAACTAACTGCCCCTAGTTATTCTTTCTCTAGTTATCCTTATACCTTTGGAATATCTTGGAATTCTCACTAATTTTACCCGCCAGTATTTTTTCATGCCCTCTGTTTGCTCTCCTAAATGCTTTCTTAAGTTTACCTGGACTTTCTCTACCACTAAAGCCTCCATTGATTTGTTCTGTCTCTATCTGTTAAAAGCCTCTCTTTTCCTTTTTATCCATTCCTGGGGTTTGTGCACTTATTACTCCTACATTGCAAAAAGATGCTGTGTTACTGTCCCCAATTCCTTGTTTGAACACCCTTCCCCCACTATCCCTACCGCTTTGCCATAGATTTGCCTAGAAGTGGCTGTCCCTAGCCTGCTTTGGCTAGATCCTGCCTTATTTTAATAAAATCTGCCTTTCCCCAATCCAAAGCCCTTTTTGTAAACTATGATATTCCCTTTCCAAAACATACTTAAAACATACCGTGTTTTGATCGCCATCACTAAAATGCTCACCTACTGCCACCTTAAACACCTGTCTCGCTTCATTCCGCAGAATTAGGTCCAGCACAGCACTGTCCCTTGTTGGACTTTCTATATGTTTAAACTAAAATCTCTCCTGAATACATTTCAAGACATTTGTCCCCTGTACGTTATAAGTACCGAATTGATGTTAGGAAAGTTGACATCCTTAATATACTTTCATTGCTTATGCACACTTCAGTGAATTGTTGACAGATTTGCTCCGCTATTGTCTGTTTACTATTAGGGGGTCTCAAATGCATTTCCAGCAATGACGGTCTTCTTGTGATTCCTAAACTCCACCCACAAGGACTAATTTGAAGTCCTTTCCAAGAACTCTATGACTCTATATTGTCTTTCCTTCCAGTAGTAACTGACTCCTTAAATAATATTTTTTCTTATTTATTCACAGGATGAGGACATCACTGGCTAGGTCAGTATCTATTGCCCATTCCCTGCTTGCCCAGAGGCAGCTGAGGGTCAATCACATTGCTGTGGGTCTGGAGTCACATGGCAGTTTAGTTCCCTAAAAGGCATTAACAAAGCAGATGCGCTTGTTCCCAATAATCAACAATAGTAGCAGGTCATCATTAGACACTTAATTCCAAATTTTTATTGAATTTAAATTCCACCATCTGCCATGGTAGGATTCGAACCTGGGTCACTAGATTAACAATCCAGCGATAGTACCACTAGGCCTTTGTCTCTCCAATAATGCAATGCCACATCCTCTCTTATATGCGCTCCTGTCCTGCCTGAAGATCTTATACCCCAGAATGTTGAGTTCCAAATCCTTCCCCTTTCTCAACCACATCTCCGTGGTGGCATCAATATTGTAATTCCAGGTGTAAAACCATGACCTTAACTCATCTGTCTTACCGATAACACATCTAGCATTAATGCAAAGACCGTCAAGTCTCACCTCACTCCCATGAAACTCAATATGGCTGAATTCCCTCTCACTTGCTTCCTTTAATAAATCATGCTGTGTCCCTATTTGACTAATATTCTATCGTCCTCTCCCCCTGCTGAATTAGTTTAAATTCCTCTAAACAGTACCAGAAACCCCATCTGCAAGGATCTTAGATCCATTCTGGTTCAGGTGCAGGACCTCCCATTTGTATAGATTCCACCTCCCCCAGAAATGGTCCCAAGAATCAAACACCTTCCCTCCTGCACCAAGTTTTGAGCCATATACTCATCCTATTCTCCTATTTCTACATTCGCTAGCATTTGGCACCAGGAATAATCCAAAGATTACAATCTTTGAGGTCTTGCTGTTTAGTCCATAGCCTAACTCCCTGAATTCTTGATACTCAGTAGTGGTGGCACAACAGTACCTAGTTGTGTTTTTTTTGTACTTGAATTGAAAAACATGTTCACAAAAACAGACCAAGTCTCACTTCTCACTTCTTGTAATGTACAGCAGTTGAGAAATTGGAGTAAATAGTTTGGCAATTGCAAGCAACTAAATGCTGCACAGAGCTAAGATGTTGTCAGTTAAGACTTAGTTGTGAAGGAATAATTTGTACTGGTTGTGATTGTGTTGAGAAGAGATCTGGATCCAAACCAAAGTGATTTGTCGGCATCCTGGAGTGGAACTTGAAGAGGTCAATACCACAAGTCCATGTTATCATTTCTAACGCTCATGACCTAGAATTATAAAATAGTTATGCTATTATCAGCAGTAAAATAGAAAAATACTCCATTATCCATTATTGTTAACCTTTATCCTAATGAGAATCAAACTAAAATAAATGGACAACAGATTGATTTCATTAAGAAATACTTGGCATTCTCCTGTAATTCCTTGCCCTGCATTTTTGGCAGACACCAACAGTGGGAAGCTATGTTTACAAGTAATAATTGGATAACACATGGAGAATTTTATTACTTCAGGCAGTATTGTTATAAGGGTCTTGTAAAAGAGAAAATGAGATGACATCTTTTAGGAGGACACTTTTATTAGGGAGAACATAAACTGCAAAGAATACAGTTTCAGTATTTAGACTGTCTTTAATGATCAGTACCATTAGGCTTTTCATCTCACTGACCCTGAACATATTGCAACTCTGTCACTGGCAACAGGGAATCTGTATTGACCAAGAATTAAAGAGACCACATTCCTTCAGGTTTTATAAACTGCATTGGCTGGACGGAGCTATTAAAATAACCTATACTACTGTGCTTAGAATAGAGGAGCATCTATATAATATTAAAAGAAAAAAGAACAGTTGATCCATCCATGTTCACCTTGTGGCTGGTATCCATTTGTGAAAATTATTTTCTCAGATTTTGTTAGACCTAGTGGGAGAATTACCTGTTCCCTGGCCCCTGCTTACATTACTTCTATGACTGGCTGAATGAAGCAACTGGCCATCTGTTTTTATTTTACTGATCTTTTCTTGTTTAATTCCTATGGGGAGCTTTCATAGGAAGACTTTTGGGAAAACCTCATGTCCCACAATTTTATATTATCACATCAATTCACCAGTCATTGAGATAACTGAGAAGTGTCTTTCTTTATAAATTTAAATAAAAATAACAGATAGTACTAAACCACAAATTTGGAACATGTTAAAAGTTTATATTTAATTCATTATATGAGATGTACGGAATAGTTTAGTTTTAATTTGCAATTTTGATTTCATTATTCAACAAAAGGAAAAGTTGTATTTATTGACTGAGGAATATTAGAGATGGTCTCAGGATAATCACCCTTTAATGCCTGTATGCTGTACCTTGAAACATATTAAATGTTTCTGTAATACTCAGGGTTATATTGCAGCTCTCTATAATATTATATGGTTTTAGGTGCTCCTTTAAAGAAAAGAAATTGCAACCGCAGGGTAAATGGTGTAAATTCATCAGATAACAAAAATGACAATTTCATCCAATCAATGTCTTCTATCTCTCTCTGCACATGGACAATTATACTCTCATTCTGTCCTCTCCTTCCTCAATTAAATTTATCGTTCAAAAGCAAAATTCTACAGAATGTATTAGACTTTTACTAAGCTGGATTCACCAGCCATTGGACTTTGCAAATGCTTTCAGACAAATTCCTGTCTAGATTTCAGCATGACAAGTAAGTAATCTACAATAATCTAGGTGAATGCCTCACTGTATGTGTTCCAATAGAATTTCAAGGAATTCTGATAAGAGTTATTGGGTAAGTATGAGGACCTCTTTTTTCCAAACAACTATTCATTTGCAAGTTTCTGGTCTGTAAATTGTGTCATGCTCTCAATCACTCCAAGAGGGTATCTCTGTAAATTTCTCTCAATTAAATGCATTCTCTCAGTCCTCGGCTGTAACTTGAAATGAAAGTGGAACCAATAGCAAGAATTTCAGCAAAACCCCTCCACTATTGCATTGCTCCAAACCATGGTCAGGATGCCACCTCTAAACAGTTAAACTGATCCCCAACACCTGTGGGAAAATAGTGGCACATTAGAAAATCCCAGTCACTCTGTTGACAAGTCTTAACAGGCCCTTAATGATATGGATTTGCTGCCTTGTATCTAGTGGTATGAAGCTCTGCTACAATTCCAACCCACCCCAATTTTACCTCCACTGAAGGGGTCCAGGGGTGCGATGGAGCCAGGAATCTGATACAGAGGCTTGTAGCATTATTTTTAGTTCCTGATTATCTCTGATTCTCAACCCATTAGAGACTAAAAATTAAATCCCTGGTGTCTACATGATTGATTGGCTGCTAATTATTCACTGAGCATGGAATCCATCGATTCTGGACCAGCAGACCGTCCATCTGACATAATTAGGGGCAGCACAGTCTAAAATTACAGCAACGTCAAAGACTGAAGACTCTCTTCCTGTGCTAGTTTGTTTCCTGCTGTTTGAAACTCAGGACTTGCTAACAAAGATATTGTCTTGTCATGTTACAAAGTGAACAGTGTATGCCTTGAGTGCTCTGTTTCCACCACACTATTTCATCCACTACCTAGTTAAGCATTAGTGGAGGATGACAATGTGGATAGAACTGGTGATCTCACTGCCACAAGAAACTATCTACCTCTGCCTCGAAAACATTCAGGGACTCTGCTCCATTACCTTTTCAGAAAGAGTGTTCCAAAGACTCACAATCCTTTGAGAGAAAAAAAATTAGCCACATCTCTGTCTCAAATGATTTTTAAACCAAAACCCCTAATTAATTCCTGCATAAGCAATAGCATCCTCACCACATCTACTTTGCCAGGCCCCTCAAGCTTTTATATGTTTCAATCAAGTCACCTTTTACACTTACAAACTCCAGTAGATACTCATCTAGCCTGTTCAACCTTTTCTCACAAAGCAATTCATCATTCCAGGTATTAGCTTCGCAAACTCTCTCTGACTCATAAGGACATAGGAACAGGAGTAAGCCATTCAGCCCCTCAAGCCTGCTCTGCCATTCAATAAGACCATGGCTGACCTGTGGTCTAACTCCATATCCCTGCTTTGGGTCCATATCCCTTGATACCCTTGCTTCATAAAAATTTATCTATTTCAGATCTAAATTTAACAATTGAATTAGCATCAATTGCTGTTTGAGGAAGAGTTTCAAATCTCCACAACTCTTTAACATGTAGAAGTGCTTTCTAACATCTCTCCTGAATTGCCTTGCCCTAATTTATAGACTATACTCCCTGGTTCTAGAATCTTCAACCAGTGGAAATAGTTTATCTTTATTTACCCTGTCTATCCCTGTTAATATACTGAAGATCTCAATTAGATCACCCGTTAATCTAGAGAAAAATTAGATCACCCCTTAACCTGCCAAAATTCTAGAGAATAAAGGCCAAATTTGTCTATTGTCTCCTCATAACTTAACTCCTGAAGTCCAGATATCATCCTTTAAACTTGTGTGGAACTCCCTCCAGGGCCAAAACATCCTTCTTAAGATGTGGTGCCCACATCTGCTCACGATACTCTAAGTGGGATCCAACTAGTGTTTTGAATAACTGCAGTGTAAGTCTGCATCCCTATACTCCAGCTCTTTAGATATGAAGGCCATCATTCCATCATCCTTCTTGACTGTTTTCTGCACTTGTTCATGGTATTTTAAAGAGCTAAGCACCTGAACCCCAAATTTCATTGGACAAACACTACATTTAAATTTGTGTCTTCTAAAAAGTACCCAATTGATCCTTTTTTCAGTCCAAAATGGAAAACCTCATCCTTGCTTGTATTAAAATCCATTTGCCACATCTTTGCCCATTCATCTAAGTCTATCAATATTCTGTTGTAATCTTATTCTGTTGTCGACACTGACTACAACGTTGCCCAAATTTGAGTCAGAAGCAAATTTGTATAGTTAACGTTTTATACCAATATCCAAGACATTAATGAATATTGTGAATAATTGAGGCCCCAACATAAATCCCTGCAGGACACCATTAGTCATGTCCTGCAGTTTGAATACTTGCCCATTATTCCAACTTTTTGTTTCTGATCACCCAACCAATTTCCTATTGATCTCAGTAATTTTCCCCCAATTCTGTTGACTTCCATCTTGGTTAATAATCTCTTGTGGAGGATTTCATCAAATGCCTTCTGGAAGTCCATATCAACAACATCTATTGACTTATGTCTGTCCACCACCTTTGTCACCTCTTCAGAAACCTCTATGAAATTTGTAAGGCATGACCTACTCTTCATGAATCCATGCTGACTAGCTCTGCTTCTCCACATTTTGCAAACTATCACTCTACAGGTAATAGGGTTTTTTTATTCTTCTTGCCAAAATGGACAATTTAACATTTTCCTACATTATACTCCATTTGCTGCATTGACCACAGGCCTTTGGTTCTGATCTGGTTGAGGTTCTTTTTCAACATACAGAGCATAGCACGCATTCCTGCTCAAAGGTGATAAGTGCTGGTGTCTGATGACGTACACATTTCCATATAGAATGGATCTCTGTATTTCAAGAATACCCTCAGCATTCTTTCACTTTGAGTGGTATTCTGCTTGCACCAGGCAGTGCTCTGTCAGAATAGTTTCATGTCTTCAATTAAAGAATGTTTTCGCATGAAATAGTAACTCTTGCCCTGGTGTCAAGTTTAAAGTTATTTGGATGACTGCTAATCTATATAATATCTGTTATCATTGGTTTAGATGAAGCACTCCTTAGAAACATTGATTCATGTTGAGTAAAAGTCATAAATCATATAAAGAAATATGTCCTAATGAAGTTAGGTCTTGGTGGTACGGATTTTCTTTCAAAGATGCTTGCTTTAAGGAATCAACCTCTTTAGCCAATAACCACTATTATTTCTGTGATTCAAAGATTATTTGTGAGTCTTACATTCTCTGAAAATGTTTCATTTTCTGACAAAATTTGCAATGACGTGATGGAGTTGAACTTTTATTTTCTTTTTGTGTGTTCTTTTAACACCACTTCAAGAGTAGTAACATCAAGCATCAAAGAATTTATAGACATTTGTGTTTAGATATTTGTATTTGTCAATTGTGTGGCGTAGGGGTGATTTTGGACCTTAGAAACTTGATGAAGTCTGATCAGCTTCTTAAGCTTCTGTTGGCTTTCAGTTCCCACCATTCTGTCAAGATTCACTGGGTTGTAGGCAGAAAATTAAGCCTTACTATTCCCAGGGTCATCATAATGTGAAAAGATTTAATTAAACTATCCAAAGTCCCCACTGTATCTGACTAAACCGAGATTTAAAGAAAACACTCATCTGTCCTTAACAAGAGAACAGCTTTTTATTGCAAACAGATTGTCTTTAATCAATGGCAGAAAATAAACACAAGTTACTAACTGAAATCTCTACCATGTAAACTTTACCACTTCTTAAAAATTCCCATAAGTATACAAACAGACATTACAAAAAGACAAGGTAAGGCAAGGATAATGCAGGTGGAGAAGTAACAAAAAAGATCATTGAAGCCCCGTTCTAGCACCAGTCCAGATTATAGGTATTGATGAGATGTTTTACTTTGATTCCTTTCTGATTCATTTCAACTTTTGATGAGGACATGTTGTTGGGAATAAGCCAATTTTCAAACTTCTGTTTACCAGTCAATGATTAACCCTCTCAGTGTATCTGAAAGTGTTTTTTCTTGATTTCTTTCAAGAAGGAAATTTGCAGAGCTTATCTTGGGATGTTCTTTTACTTCTCTACTCACAGAAGGGAGTGAGAGAGATATACATGTTCTTGTTGAAAAATTAATCAAAAGATTGTCACTGAATAAAATGCTCTTAACACATACTCATGGAAATGAATTCCCTGTCCCCTCACCTCCACTGCTTCAAAAAGGCCATACTTTAGATACAACACACAATGAGTTCGGGTAAACTGTAACATTTCTTCCACGATTCCTTGGTTTAAAGCACTATCACTCTTCCATTTTTACATTCTCAGTCTAAAAAAAAGTAGTCTTTATATGACCCCACCCTTGCAAAAGATAATGCTTCATTTCAAAATTGTATTTAATCACAAGGTATGCAAGCATGATGGCACAGTGGTTAGCGCTGCTACCTCACAGCACCAGGGCTTTGGGTTTGATTCCAGCCTCAGGCAACTGTCTGTGTGGAGTTTGCACATTCTCCCCATGTCTGCGTAGGTTTTCTCCCCATGCTCCAAAGATGTGCAGGTTAGGTGAATTGGCCATGCTGAATTGCCCATAGTGTTAGTTACATTAGTCAGAGTGAAATGGGTTTGAGTGGGTTACTCTTCAGAGGGTTGGTGTGGACTTATTGGGCCAAATGTAGGGAATCTAATCTAATCGAAACATGGACAACAATTGATGAGACTTATGTCTATTCATCCTTTATATAAATCACATACAATCTTTATTATATTTCTCTTAAATCCTTAACCTGTTTAATCATTTTGCATTCTGGACAATGTGTCTGTAAGCTCATCTTCATAAACAATATGAACAAGTTTTACATTGAATGGTTACAGCAGTAAACTCTACTTGAACATTCTCACATATTGGGCTTTAAATTTTTCACTTAATGAATTATTGTCTGTATAGATCAATGTTTCATTGCAAACCTGATGGACATTAACTTCAAAATGTTGGAGAGCCAGTAGTAATTCCAAAGTCTCATTTTCTACTGAATAATACTTCTTCTGATATTGATTTAACTTCTTAGAAAAGTACCTCACTCATCATCTAGAACCTATTCACAGATCACTGATATTATGAATGGGAAAGTTAGGGGTGGCAAGCACTGCTTCATTACTTAGCACTGCCTTCAGCTAAGTGGCATCCTGCTGACCTTAATGAATTTTGCCTGTTCTGTCCCAAATGTATTAAAGGTGCAGCTATTGTATTCACATCAGGCACAACCTACACATTCCTAAAAAACTCATGATTTCTTATTTAGTTTCAGGAATGGGGAATTTGATCAGAGCCTTCATTTTTGCCAATCTTGCCATTCTTTACCATTTTTGCCTGATCCAATAAACACTTGTACGGATCATTCAGCTGTTACAGCACAGAAGGAAGCCATTCAGCTATGATGTTCATGCTGGCCCTCTGAAGGAGGATTTCATCTAGTGACACTACACTGGTTTTTCTTTTTGTAGTCCTTCAATTGTTTCCAAGAAAAGTCATAATGTGGAGGAGCAGGTACTGGACTGGGGTAGATAAAGTCAAAAATCACACACCAGGTTATTGTCCAACAGTTTTATTTGTAAGTACTAGCTTTTAGAGCACTGCTTCTTCATTAGGTAGTTGTGGAGCAGGACCATAGGATAGAGAATTTGTAGCAAAAGATTATAATGTCATGCAACTGAAATTATATATTGAACAAACCTAGATTGCTGTTAAATCTTTTAGAATGGGTTGCAGCTTTAGGTTCATTGATATGTGAATTCCAGAACTTCTTTTAAGCCATATTCTCAAGATAACTTAAGTTTTTATCAAAATAAAGGTGACATCTCAGCTCAGACAATGCATTAAAGATGTGAGATTAGAGTCTGTATGAATTCTAATCTTGAGTCAGACTGGTTCTATTTCCAAACTGGAATTTATAAAATTTTACAAGGATTGACTGCCTGCATTGACTGCCTGCAGACTGTGAGCTTTTTGAGCAAAATAGAATGTATCTGCAAATATAATTCTGCAAGTGCAAATTCACCTCATAGAGTGTAGGTTTGCTCGCTGAGCTGTAGGTTTGATATCCAGACGTTTCATTACCTGGCTAGGTAACATCATCAGTGGCGACCTCCAAGTGAAGCGAAGCTGCTGTCTCCTGTTTTCTATTTATATGTTTGTCCTGGATGGGGTTCCTGGGGTTTGTGGTGATGTCATTTCCTGTTCATTTTCTGAGGGGTTGATAGATGGTATCTAGGTCTATGTGTTTGTTTATGGCATTGTGGTTGGAGTGCCAGGCCTCTAGGAATTCTCTGGCATGTCTTTGCTTAGCCTGTCCCAGGATAGATGTGTTGTCCCAGTCGAATTGGTGGTTTTGTTCATCCGTGTGTAGAGCTACGAGGGAGAGAGGGTCATGTCTTTTTGTGGCTAGCTGGTGTTCATGTATTCTGGTGGCTAACTTTCTTCCTGTTTGTCCTATGTAGTGTTTGTGGCAGTCCTTGCATGGAATTATATGTGTGTGTGCATGCATGAGAGAGAAAGAGAGAGAGAGTGTGTGAGTGTGAGTGCACTTGAGAGAGTGTGTGTTTGCATGTGTGCATGCTTGGTAAAGTGTGTGTGTGAGTATGATGGTGAATAAGCCTGTGAGAGTGTATATGCTTGGGCATGAGTGTGGTGGGTGTATGTGTGTGTGTCTGAGAGCAAGCAGTGTAACATGAACTCAAGGTCCCGGTTGATGCCATCCTTATGGGTACTAAACTTGGCTATCATCCTCTGCAGACCACTCTGCATTGTTGCATATCCTGAAGTCCACATTGGAGGATGGTCACCCGAAGATCCAAGGCCGAATGTCCTTGACCGCTGAAGTGTTTCCTGACTGGGAGGGAATATCCCAATCTGGCAATTGTTGTGCAGTCTCATCTATTTGGTCTTGCCAATGTACTATGACTCGGGGCACCCTTGCCTGCAGCAGATGAAATAGACAACGTTGGTCGAGTCACACGAGTACTTGCCACATAAACGGTGGGTGGTGTCTCTATGTGTAATGGTGGTATCCATGTCCACTCTCTGACACATCTTGCAGTGTTTGCCATAACAAGGTTGTGCAGTGTGGCCGTCGATGTTGTCCTGAAGGATGGGCAGCAAACTGTGTACCCACCGTGTGTCGTTTCAGTTGCATGATACTATAACCTTTTGCTGTAAATTCTGTGTCTTATGATCCTGCTCCACAACTACCTGATGAAGGAGCAATGCTCTGAAAGCTACTGCTTCCAACCTGGTGTTGTGTGATTTTTAACTTCCTAGAAAAGTGTCAGAGTGTCAGAGTTAGGGGAACAGACAAACATTTCTACAATTACAAATATGACTCGTCAGTATGTTGCACTTTTAGTGCCAGGGCCATGGATGCCACAGAAAGTTAAAGGATGTTGTTTGGGGCAAGGTGAACAACTAGAGGCCATGGTTCATGTCAGTAGGAAGGGGAGGCAGGGCAATAAAATCCTAAAGGCAAATTTCAGGGAATAAGGAACATGACTGAAAATCAGATCTCTAAAACAGTCATCTCAGGATTACTCGAAATCCATGTGGTGGTAAGCATGAAAATAAGAAATTTGGGTAAACACATGGCTGGAAAATAGTATAAGAGGGAGGACATCAAAATTCTGAGGCTTTGAGATTAGTTCTGGGACTGTCAGACCTGTACAAGATGAAGGGGTTGCATCTTACCAGGACTTGAACGAACATCATTGCAGGAGATTTGTCACTTATTTAGGGAGGGTTTAATCTAGATTGGCAGGGAATGGAAACCTAAAAGAAAGTTCAGATTCAAAGTTTACTCATGCAACTGGTTAAAAAAGAAGCAGTAACAAAAGCAAAAATAGAAGACAGACAAAGCAATGGCAAAAATCAAATAGGATCAAAATGCAGAATAATGTTAAACAACTGAATTAAGGCATTTTATATGAATTAGTGCAGCACTCACTAAAATCTTAATGAATTAAAAGCACAAATTGAGGTAAATGTTTATGATTTCATTGCACTATAGAGATGTGACTATAAGTTGACTGAGAATGGGAACTGAATATCCAAGCAAAGACAAATGCAAGGACAAGGATGTTAGATAGCATTCTTAATAATGGACAACAAAGTTCATTAGTCAGAGAGGATCTTTTATCAATGACTTGAGATGTAGAATCAGTTTGGATTGGCTAAGAAACAAAAGGGAGTTTCTGCTGCATTACCCAAACACAATGGTGTAGCCAGGCAGCGAGGGTAAACTGAAGAAGTTGCTACTGTGCTGAATACTCCTGAATAGATACATCAGATTCTTGTTGAAAATTCATCAAAAACTCTGTCATTGGGCAAAATGCCATGAACACACACTTATAGAAATGAAGGGCTTAGCATTTCTGATCCTTTCACCTCCACTGCTTCAATAAGGCCATACTTTAGGTACAACACACAATGAGTTCTGGTAACTTTTGTTTTAAGTTGCAACACTTTCTTCCACAGTTCCTTGGTTTAAAGCAGTATCATTCTTCCATTTTACATTCTCAATCTAAAACATTCTTAATAATGAACAACTATTAGACATTAGTCGAATAGGTGTTTTATCAATGACTTGAGATGTCGAATCAGTTTGGATCAAACTAAGAAACGTGGGAGTAAATATTGGTAGGAACTGTTTATCAATCACCAAACAATAGAACAAATGTTAGGGATGATATGAATCAGGAAATAAGAGGTGCCTGCAATGTAGTTCGCAGACTAATAATGGATGACTTTAATTAACATGTAGACAGATTTAACTAAGTCAGTATTAATGCTGTGGAAGATGAATTCCTGAGGTGTGTATGAGATGGGTTTCTGGATCAGTATATTGAACAGTCAACTAAGGATTGGAAACAGAAACCGAAATTGCTGAAAACTCTCAAGGGGTCTGGCAGCATAGAGTCATACAGTCAGAGTCGGCATCTGTGAAGAGAAGTCAGAGTTAACATTTTGAGTCCAGTGACCCTTCTTCGGAACTGCTTCAGAATCCAGTTCTAAAAAAGGGTCACTGGACCCGAAATGTTAAATTTGATTTCTCTCCATAGATCCTGCCAGACCTGCGGAGGTTTACCTGCATTTGCTGTTTTGGTTTCTGATTTGCAGTATCTGATGTTCTTTTGGTTTTTAACTAAGGATTGGGTTAGTTTGAATTTGTTCCTGTGTGAGAAAGGATTAATTAATAGATTTACTATTAAAGAGCCTCAGGGAAATAGTAATCACAATATAATATGATGTGACACAGTTAATTCTGAAAGTAGCTTGAATCTAAGTAATGAGGGTATGAGAGTCAAGTTGGCTAGGCTGGTTTGGGAAGATATGCTAAAATATTAGCACTGACTAATATTTAAAGAAATACTTCAAGGGAATACAAAAAAATAAGTATTCCAGTAATGAACAAGTAATGGAGAGCAATGTAATTAATTAATGAAGTGGCACTGAGGAAATTAGGTTTATGTTCTGTAGAGTTTCAAAGTATTAGAAGTGATCTCATTGAAACTTACAAACTTTTTATAGGGCATTTCAGGACAGATATAGATAGGATATTTCCCCTGCTTGGGGACTCTAGAACCAGGACATAGTCTCAGGATAATTGGTAGATTTAAGATCATGATGGGAAGAAATTTCTTCACTCCGAGAGTGGTGAGTCTTTGGAATTCTTTATCCCAGAGAGCTGTGGAAGCTCAATCACTGAGCAGGTTCAAAACAAATTTATAGGTTTTTGGAGACAACTGCTAATAAGGGATATGGAGCTATTGTAGGAGAGTGGCATTGAGGAAATGCTCAAACAGGACTTAAAATGGGGCTGGCTTAATGGGCTGAATGGCCTACATCTGTATTCCTGCGTGAAGATTTCTGCTGTCGACAGTGTATAAGAAATAATTGACATGAACTGGAGGTGTGCCTTCAGTTGAGCCATTCTTTTCATGATAGCATTCCACCTCTCCTATCCAACACCAGCCAGCTCACCCCCACCCCCATTCCCACCCTTATGCACTCAATTATTCTATTCACTGGCATGCCTCAAGGAAACAACAGCAACAGCAACATAACAGGCAAAATTATGTGGAAGCTGGAAATCTGAAGTATAAACGGAAAACACTGGAAATGGTCAGGCAGCATTTATGTAGAGGGAAACAGATGTTTCAGGTCTGTGACCCTTTGTCAGAACTGGAAAACGTTACAGATGTAACAGGTTTTAAATAAGTATGGGGCAGAAGGAGGGGGCAGGGAGTAGACAAGAACAAAAGAGAGGTCTGTGTTGGGTGGATTTGTATTTACATAATGCTGTTATGGTGGAAGAACATATCAAGATGCTCCACACAGGCGTGGGAAAAACATCAAATCAGGGTTTGTGTGCACTACATATGCTGTGTACCAGTGCAAGAATGTTATTGGCTGGCTAAGACATTGCACTTGCATCTGATAAGGACTGGAATCGATGAAGGCACCCTTACACTTATGTGCCAAAGTGAATCGCACTGACAACTAACCAGATCAGTAATTTAACACATAGCATGAAACAAAGCGGAAACTGGTGGGTTCTGTGTTCTGAGTTTTCTGTTTTCCCTGTTCCCAAAGGAATTTTTCAGTTCTATATTCCAAACTGATAGATGATCAGAATAATTTGTATCACATTCTGTACAGACTATTTACAGCAAAACGCTACTTTTCCCAATTTCCACTCCTCTTTCAAGTACGACTGGTTATATGGCACTGAAAAGGAAGCAATTTGCAAGGCATTAATCAGTTAGATTTAAGCTCAGCATATTGCAATTTGTAGACTCTGGAATGTCAAACTACAGTTCTGATTATTTTCTCCATCCTCTTCTGATGTGTTGTGGTTTTACGATTGGTAGTAATCGCCTTGTACTGCACATAAATGACTATTTTCACAGTGAAACTAGACTGCTAGGCTGTTTATCATGAAAGGCATCACTCAAACAAGCTTCTACACTTGTCCAGGGTCTGCAGTTGCACATTTATAAACGAGGGACATGGAGTAACAAACACAAATGGGGAGTATGAGATGATTTTATCAGTCTTTAGTCCGAGGAAACTGAGGCCAAATATGGTCCCTTTATTGCCATCTCAGTTAGGTGATCTATGTAACTTAGTTCTTTAGTATAAGAATGAACTTACTAACTAGATCATTGATTTAAACTTAAATAACCAAAGGTTTATGCTGTCTCCTGGGTAAAATGCTGCATATTGTCAGAATTTTCACTTTTATATAAGAAAGAGGCTGAAAACATTCAGTAGGTCTGGTAGCGACTGGAGAGAGAGAAACAGGGTTAATACTTCAGATCTGTGATCTTTAATCTGAACTAAGGAAATCTAGAACTATAATAGGTCTGGTGCAAGTGAATGGGGGTTAGGGGGGAAGAAGAAAAGGAAAGGGCCTTGAAAGAGAGGAGGCAGGACAAATTAAAGGACATCAATTTTTATGCGAAACCAAACAGAGTGCAAATGAGACAAATTACGAAGCAAATGTTGCGTGTAAAGGCAGGATAGCAGCCATCCAAAGGTAAAGTAAGGGTATTAAGAAAAAAAAAGACATTGAATGAAACCAACAAATATAGGATATTGTTGAAATGAACTCCTGAGCTTTGACTGACCTGAGATCAATCAGTTTGTGCGTTCAAAAGAGAGAAAGCAACAATCAGTCTCTCCTTTCCTGTATTAATACAATGGCAGAATCTTTTGCTGCTGGAGGTGGTAAGGGCCCTTAATTAGGTGGAATAGGGTGAGATCCAAAACCTCTGACTTCCTCCTTCCATTGGAATGAAGTTCTGGGCTGGAAAATCTATGGTTCATTTTCTTAGGCGGGTTAGTTGTCTTGCAGCATGCACAATAGCTGCAGGTGGAGAGGGGCTGGCGGAAGTGCTGGGACACTGATTGACATGCCTTGATCAAAGGCAATCAGTGCCTGATTCAAAGACTGCAAGTCAGGTGGAGGAATCCATTTGGAAACCTGCTCATGCTTTTAAGCCCACTGCCACCTTCTTTCCATGACCCCAACAGAGAAAGGCTTTGTCCACAATCCTGGGTGCCTGGGGATGCTCTTCCACCAGCAGTCATTGCCTCCTCTGGACTCTACTGGATGCAACAGCTATTAGCCTCTGATTGACCAGTAGTTCTCATTAGGTGGGGCATCTGCCCCTGTGGTCCTTATTCTTAAAGACTGCCTACTGTTGGCTTCACCAATAAACAAGGGTCACCCACACCCCCTCATTAAGTTTCCACCCAGTAATTCTTATTGATTTTAGAATGTCCACTAGAAGTATGGTCCCACACCAAATTCAATTGTTCAAACAAACAAAATTAGTTTTCCATATTCTCCTTTCAGTTAAGGTAGATCATCCTCTGAGCATCAAACATTTGTTATTTAGAATAACAGAACATCTAAATTTACAATAAAAATATACAGCAAGGTTGCTTTAATGAATGATGGTGATTTAAACATCTAAAGTTGGATTTTCCTTGTGGATAATTCAAAGTAAATGAAGGGTAGCTAATGTGAGCAGATGTAAAATGCAAATGACACTTAATCATGTTTGTATTAATTGCATATACAGATGATTTTTTTGAATTACTGTGGCAATGTCTAGCAAAAAAATCTGTTTTTAATAAATGTGGAACATTATAGTCCTAGCTTGTGATTAGTGAAACATCCTGTATTGTGATCATATTCTTTTTGTTACTGATGAACTTCAAAGTTTATAGAAACATCTTGTGATCAGTTATATGTGCCTTTAAAGCTTTGAAACTCCAACAAATGCTAACCTCCATGTGGGTGAGCGTGTGCAGCCTTGGGCACTTTTTTTTTTAACGGACATCCTTTGCCTTCCAGAAGATCTGATACTTTGATTTCTACCACATGTGTGGTATGATAAACTGTGGGAGGGATTTTTGTTATACTGCACAGATGCATGATAACATGCAAGTGGTAACATAATGACCACATTTTTTTAATATCTTTTTTTTCACCTCTTCTCGTGAGCTTCACTGCTGGCTATGATTTTACTTGAATAAATGTGTGCTTGGCTGTGAATATAAGTTATATCATAAGATGAAGTTGTATCATAAAGTGGTTGATTTCTAAGGAAGAAGACTCAAGCAGAGAAAAGTCTGTGGATAGAATTGTGTGCAGTAGAAAATAGTACCTTGCGACCTGTTTAACAGCTCTGTGTGTTTTGGGAAAACATGATCTGTAAGTGGAACTGAATATGATTAGTTTATTGTACAAGATGGTGTAACTGTAATATTCAATTATTAATCTATTTGATAGTGAGCTTGTTTCTGATTGCTCAATATTGTGTATGATAGGGGTTGCTGGGGGTGATTCATTGAATCATAATGATACAGCACAAAAGAAGGCTATTCAGCCCATTGTGCTAACTCTTTGAAAGAGGTATCCAATTAATCTCAAACTCAGGCATTTTCTCCATAACACTGCAATTATTTCCTTTCAAATATTAATCCAATTCCCTCTGAATGTTTCCAGTGAATCTGCTTCCATACCATCTTCCAGATTCCAGGTCATTACAACTCACTGTGTAAAATAATAGTTCTTCATCTCATTTCTGGTTCTATTGCCAATTATTCAGGAGTCAAGCTTACACATTATGAATGGCCAGAACTGTATCCCAACAAAAAAATTAAATTATCAGGAGTAAAGCAAAGTTTTCAGGGTGTACAGATTAAACTATTCAACTGATGGATACATTAATGACTTTTCATTTTGTTTATCCAGGGAATGCTGATGCTAACCTCACAAAAATCTTTGTACTTCAATCACCAAGTGAAGGTGCCATCAAACAACCAGCTCACCATAATAGAATCCAATGTGCTATTGTTTTAGAAGATCTACATTTATAGACTGTAGTGTTTGATGTGGTACACGTTTGATTTTTTAAGATTTAAACAAAAAAAATCAATCTTACTTCAGAGCATTCAAAAATTCACAATACAGCACCCTCCCGTATTCGCTAATGTCTGGGTCTCACCCACTTGGTAGCATCCTTGAAACAGGTGGCCAACATTCCCAGTGAATCCTGGTAGATGCTTCATTGTCTTATGCCATTCTCAGTTCAATGATGTGAACAGGACCGTGTGGTAGTTGATAGATTCGAATGAATAATCTGGATGTGATGTAATCTCCACCCATTGGTACTCAGCGTCGAGTTGTCTAACCAGAAGGCTTCTGTGAAATCGCTGAAGCTAAGTTCAAGTAATTAACTATCTCTTTATCTAACTCTGACTTTATCACTTCCTTTAATGGTGCTGGAAGAGCACAGCAGTTCAGGCAGCATCCAAGGAGCAGTGAAATCGACATTTCGGGCAAAAGGGCTTTTGCCCGAAACGTCGATTTCGCTGCTCCTTGGATGCTGCCTGAACTGTTGTGCTCTTCCAGCACCACTAATCCAGAATCTGGTTTCCAGCATCTGCAGATTGTTTTTACCTACCTTTATCACTTCCTCCCGTGTCCAAAGGGTTGTTAGCTCTCCAGATTATCTTGTAGTAAGCAAGAGCAAAAGATTAATCAGCTATAGGCACTGTTGTGAACAATCCAGGAGACAATTTCAGATTGAAGCCTTTTTTCGGTTATAAAAGTACTAAAAGTGGGTAAATATGACTTGGAGGAGCCAGTGTTGGACTGGGGTGGACAAAGTTAAAATCACACAACACCAGGTTATAGTCCAACAGGTTTATTTGGAAGCACTAGCTTTTGGAGCGCCGCTCCATCAAGTGGTTGATGATGGACCAGTGCTCCAAAGGCTAGTGCTTCCAAATAAACCTGTTGGACTATTACCTGGTGCTGTGTGAATTTTAGCTTTTTAACTAGGCAGTGAGATTAAACTGGAAGATCTGATAACACTGCTTGGAATTTGTCCATCCAGAATTCACAACTCCACTCCATTCCTGATGGTTGTAACTTCTGCCATTCCTACTTTCTGCAAACTCCTCACTGAAACCTCAGAATCCCTACTCGGCTAGTCTCTTTTAAGCCTTTGACAAAACTTTCATCATCTTCCTTCTTTGATTTTTGATTTTTGTCTCTGTGAATAGCTTTGGCACCAAATTTCTTTTATATTAAAGGCACTCTGTAAGCTGTTAATTTGTGAGGGGCCTAGAAGAGCATGAATACCCACCAAGTACTTCAAAGAGCATCTTGATTGATGCCGGTCTCTCTACATCCACCATCCCCCAAAACTTGTACCTCCATTCCTGTGATCAACTGTAACCCTTGCCTCTTTACTAAACACTTCTTCATGAAGGATCCACCAGATTCCTCACCTCCATGATAGATGAGTTGTTCAATCACACTCCAAAAGCACAGGCCTCATGCAATTAAGGAAAATGCTCCAGGTTTCTCGCTGGTGACATCTGCTGGGCAGTGGGCACAGAAACCTAAAACCAGCTGCTATATCATAACTACACAAAAAACAAATCACAGGAGAAGTGGGCTGTAACTTGGTTCTGTTGCAACATACACTGCATTGGCAAAAAAAATTCTGTTTTGTGTAATCAAATGCCAAAAACAACAGACTGAAATGATCACAACCACAGTACTGTTATAGTACAGCAGAGCAATGAAAATAACAGGCATGAAAAGCATGTAATGAAGTAAATGTCTAAAGCAGATTTACTGCCAGGCAGATAGAGTCTTAGAATCATAGAGATGTACAGCATGGAAACAGACCCTTCGGTCCAACCCGTCCATGCCGACCAGATATCCCAACCCAATCTAGTCCAACCTGCCAGCACCCGGCCCATATCCCTCCAAACCCTTCCTATTCATATACCCATCCAAATGCCTTTTAAATATTGCAATTGTACCAGCCTCCACCACTTCCTCTGGCAGCTCGTTCCATACATGTACCACCCTCTGCGTGAAAAAGTTGCCCCTTAGGTTCCTTATATATCTTTCCCCTCTCACCCTAAACTTATGCCCTCTAGTTCTGGACTCCCCCACCCCAGGGAAAAGACTTTGCCTATTTACCCTATCCATGCCCTTCATAATTTTGTAAACGTCTATAAGGTCACCCCTCAGTTTCCGACGCTCCAGGGAAAAAAAACCCAGCCTGTTCAGCCTCTCCCTGTAGCTCAAATCCTCCAACCCTGGCAACATCCTTGTAAATCTTTTCTGAACCCTTTCAAATTTCACAACATCTTTTCGATAGGAAGGAGACCAGAATTGCACGCAATATTCCAACAGGAGTTTAACCAATGTCCTGTATAGCCGCAACATGACCTCCCAACTCCTGTACTCAATACTCTGACCAATAAAAGAAAGCACACAAAACACCTTCTTCACTATCTAATTTACCTGAGACTCCACTTTCAAAGAGCTAAGAACCTGCACTCAAGGGTCTTTTTGTTCAGCAACACTCTCCAGGACCATACCATTAAGTATCTAAGTCCTGCTAAGATTTGCTTTTCCAAAATGCAGCACCCCGCATGTATCTGAATTAAACTCTATCTGCCACTTCTCAGCCCATTGGCCCATCTGGTCAAGATCCTGGTGTAATCTGAGGTAACCCTCTTCGCTGTCCACTACACCTCCAATTTTGGTGTCATCTGCAAACTTACTAACTATACTCTTATGCTTGCAACCAAATCATTTATATAAATGACAAAAAGTAGAGGACCCAGCACCGATCCTTGTGGCACTCCACTGGTCACAGGCCTCCAGTTTGAAAAACAACCCTTCACCACCACCCTCTGTCTTCTACCTTTGAGCCAGTTCTGTATCCAAATGGCTAATTCTCCCTGTATTCCGTGAGATCTAACCTTGCTAATCAGTTCCCCATGGGAACCTAGTCAAATGCCTTACTGAAGTCCTGAAGAAGGGCTTATGCCTGAAACGTCGATTCTCCTGTTTCCTGGATGCTGCCTGACCTGCTGCGCTTTTCCAGCAACACATTTTCAGCTCTGATCTCCAGCATCTGCAGACCTCACTTTCTCCTCCATATAGATCACATCTACCACTCTGCTCTCATCAATCCTCTTTGTTACTTCTTCAAAAAAACTCAATCAAATTTGTGAGACATGATTTCCCACACACAAAGCAATGTTGACTATCTCTAATCAATCCTTGCCTTTCCAAATACATGTACATCCTGTCCCTCAGGTTTCCCTCCAACAACTTGCCCACAACCGACGTCAGGCACATTGGTCTATAGTTCCCTGGCTGGTCCTTACTACCCTTATTAAAGGGTGGCACCACGTTAGCTAACTTCCAGTCCTCTAGCACCTCACCTGTGACTATCGATGATACAAATATCTCAGCAAGAGGCCCAGCAATCACTTTCCTAGCTTCCCACAGAATTCTAGGGTACACCTGATCAGGTCCTGGGAATGAATCCACCTTTATGTGTTTCAAGACATCCAGCAATTCCTCCTCTGTAATATGGACATTTTGCAAGTGTCACCATCTACTTTCCTACTTTCTATATCTTCCATATCCTTTTCCACATTAAATACTGATGCAAAATACTCGTTTAGTATCTCCCCCATTTTCTGCGGCTTCACACAAAGGCTGCCTTGCTGATATTTGAGGAGCCCTATTCACTCCCTAGTTACCATTTTGTCCTTAATGTAGAAACAATCGTGTTTTTTAATTCCTGTTTTGACACCAAAATTCTGAGGTTTTTGCTTTCTTCCAGTTCAAAAGTAGTTTTATTATGGGGAGGAAGATTAGAATTTATTGTGTAACTTAGACACACAAGACATACTTATTCTAAATGCATGCTAAATTCCATCAGAATTGGCTGTTTACAGAAAATGTACCAAAAGTGGTGCATGTTTGCAAATGATGGGACAATGAGGGCTGAAGCTGCTGTCCCTGAAATTCTGCAGTTATACCAGAATTGCATCTGTAGAAAACCTGTCGGTCAATTTGTTGATTAACTCCCATAACTTGGCAAACAAGTAGATGATTATCACACCAGCTTTAAGAGTACAAATTGAAGTTATGAGGTATTTTGCTCATCCACAGTTTCCAAAGTCAAATTCTGCAGATTGGCATTGCCTGCTGAAGTGCACCCAATTGATTTATTATTGTGGGCAATTGATGGAAACCATTGGCAGCTGCCTAGTCAAATAAAAACAGAATTTAAATGTTAATAAGAATTCTCCACCTGAATCAAGATACTTTTGCTAAATTAATGTCCATGCATCTGAAGTGGCATCTTGTTTCTTATCCTGAGAAGACTTGCAGAATAGTGATAAAATCGCTTAGCATGGAAACCAAGTGGGTTCAAGTCTCAGGCTGGTAAGTGGTGAGATTTCAATTCAAGTGATGAATCTGGCATTCAATGCTAGTATCAATATGCTGGGCCATGAAATTATTCTTGATTTTTGTCAAACTCCATCTGGTTTACTAATGTTCTTTCGGGAAGGAAATCTGCCATCTCTCTTTGGTCTGGTGTGCATGTGACTCCAAACGCATATAGCAAAGTTGTTGACTCTTAACTGCCCTATGCAATGGTTTAGCAAACAACTCAGTTAAAATGATAGGCAAAACATGCTTGCATCACCAAAAATAGTTACATCCTATCAAGGGATTTGAAAAAGGTCCTTCACAATGATTGCAGGAGAGGGACAGCTGAGTCTGCAAATTCTGTCATGTCTTAGAATGGCGAATATAATACTGGGCAATAACATGAATATTCAATAAAGAATGATCAAGAAGACACATACTGTTTCTCCCACAATACAGAATATGACCTAACTTCTCTGTGACCATTGATTTTAACAACCATTACATGTGCCAGTACATTTGGCTCTCTAATTAAGGTGGTTGCAACAACTAATGATAATACACATAAAAATAAAGTGAAGCCATTGTAATGCTAAATATTTGCAAGTGAAATTTAATTTTGAAAATGCCTGTGCCACTTTCGTGCTCTTAAGTCATGTGTTAATGACAATGCAGTTGGACAGGGCAGTTGTGGCTGTTATACAGAGCCTCCTTGTTTGACCAGGAGGTTCTTTAAAAGGTTGCCCGTAGATGCAGCACTGTCAGCAGTAGGTTTCACTACTGAAAAGCTTCCCCTGCTGGTAAACTGAATGTGTTTAACATGCATGCCACTTGCACTTTTAATTTTAATTAAAATCTCGTGGGAATGGCAAAAAGAGCGAAAGCAGTAGTGGCTCACAGTTCTGGTTACAACGTGAAGAATGAAACACTATTGACAAAAGGTCAGCTAATATTTTAATGGAAAAAAAGATGGCAACTAAAATTCAATTAATCGTAAACTCAATAGTCTCCAAAATCTGTTTGTAAAGATAGTGGCCGTTCACTAATGAGCTGGGGTGGAAACACCTCAACTGTACATTCAGCTAGTGATAACCTTTGTGGCTGTGGTACAAATCAGTGCCATGATTGTGTGCAGTTAATGGCACCCTGTCCCTTAGGTAAGTCTACTATCCTGACCGAGCTACATGTATTCCTACCTGCTTTCCTTTGTTCAGAGAAAGTATGATGAACTTCCATCTTCTTGCACAAAGAGCGTCTGTCACCTTTTTGATGGAGCAGTTGACAGTAAAATAGTACCTGAACATCCTCCAGCCTGGAAAAATCCCAATGCCAAGAAGTTCACAGCTAGAATTGCCAACTGGCAGTACCATCCTTGCCTTGCTCTGAGGTTGCAAGGTTGGTTCTAAGAGGAGATAGATTCTGTGAACACTTCGTTCATAAAATACAAATGGTAGACATGCTGCTCCTGGATTGGGTGCGTGCAACAGTCAGCCTCCCTGAAGGCCCTGTATGGTTTTAGTCATCTGCTGTGAACCCCTTACTCCATCCTCGTTCTCCTCTCTCTCTGAGCAGATTGTCGTTTTTGCTCCAAATCCCTCTGGTGTGGCAGTACAATAGGAACTGCAACAAATGTAGAATCCATTATTGGGAAAAACTTTGTCTACATGCAAGACCTTTTCCAATGCAGTGCCATGACCTGCAGATTTCACAGACATTATCCAGCTCCTCAAAATACCAACACTTGCATTTACATAAATGAAGTCAACAGAAGTCAATGAACAACTCATCTATATCTGGTTACTGATTAAAAATGGAGACTTTTCCTGCTGTCAAGTACAAGTTCAACACTCTGAGGTTGAGAAAGGGTGTTTACTAGGATGGAGAGGTTGAAAATGACGATCCTGGCAGCAAAGCAGCACTATATTCTCAATGACATAGTGCCAATCCACATTACTACTGCCTTAACCAAAATAATATTCAGTGTGCACATACTCGAAGTTAATTTTACTAAAGTATTTGACAAGGTCCCTCATGGTAGGCTAGTCCAGAAGATTAAGTTATATTTTATCCATGTTGAGTTGATAAGTTGGACAAAAAATTAGGTTAATCATAGAAGACAAAGGTTAGTTGTGGAAGGGTGTTTTTCTGATTGGAGGTCTGTGACCAGTGGTGTTCCACAAGGGTCAGTGCCTGCATCTCTGTTGTTTGTGATATGTATATACATATATACATGACTCAGATGAAAATGTAGATGGTCTGATTAGTAAGTTTGCAGATGACACAAAAATTGATGGAGTTGAAGATAGAGAGGAAGGTTGACAAAGGATACAGCAGGATATAGACTAGTTGGAAAGTTGGGCAGAGAAATACCAGATGGTGTTTAATTTGGACAAGTGTGAAGTAATGCATTTTGGGAGACCAAATGCAAGAGGAAAGTATACAGTAATTGGCAGAGCTCAATGGAGCATTAACATTCAGAGGGATCTTCGGGTGCAAGTCCATTACTGCCTGAAAGTGGCAAGGTAAATGAATAAGGTTGTGACGAAAGCATATGGCATGCTTGCTTCAATGGTCAAGGATAAAAATTGGCAAGTCATGCTGCAGTTTTATAAAACTTCAGTTAGGCAACATCTGCAGAATTTTGTGCAGTTCAGGTCCCAACACTATACAAAGGATGTGGAGAAGGTGCAAAAGAGGTTTACCAGGATGCTGCTGGGACTGGAATGTATTAGCTATAAAAAGAGGTCAAATTTGAATTGTTTTTGCTAGAGGGTCGAAGGCTAAGGCATGTCCTGATGGAAGTATAGAAAATTATAAGAGGCATGAATAGGTTGGATGGTTAGAGTGTTGTTCCCAGAGTGAAAATATCAAATACTCAGGGCATAGGTTTAAAGTGAGAGGGGGAATGTTTAAAGGAAATGTATGAAGCATGTTTATTACACAGAGGCTGGTAGATGCCTGAAAAGCACAGCCAGGGAATGTGGTAGAAGCAACATTTAATAGGCTTATAGACTGCTATATATATAGGCAGGGAATAGACAGATATGGACCATGTGTAGGCAGGTAGTATTAATTTAGAATAGCATCATGGTAAGCTCATACATGGTGGCCGAAGGGCCTGGTACTGTGTTGTACTGTTCTAAGTTCTATGTTCTATGTTTAAGTGTGTATGCATAGAACAGGTTACATTTTAATTCTAAGGCTGCTGAGACCAGATTTTCAGTAAATGATTTTAATATCTTCCATTCTTTGCTTTACGATAGCTGCAATCAGCTCAGTGATTAGTATATAAGATATTCAGACAGGGTTAACTGGAACTGCATGGCTAAGGAAGGTGATGTAATGAATAACACACATAATATGTTTAACCACTTTAAATGCAAGTTTGTTTTCTAATTCTCACTCACAGTGAGAGCAGAGTCAATGCAAAGGATTTTAATGCCCTACAAGGTAAAAGAAAATTACAGTCAATTCAAAACAAAACTTCATTACTATCATACATAATTCCCATAAGATTCACAATCAGTACCGTGAAGTGGTAGCCAAAGAAAACAGAGTATTTAGTTGCATTACTTGGATAAGTGAATATAAACCAAAAAGCATCTTATTGTTTTTGCATAAGAACTTGATTTGACCTCACTTAGAATGTTGTGTTAAACTTCTGCTCCCCTCATAGTGTAGGTTATATTGAGGGTTTAGATAAAAAATATCAGAGTAAGGCCGCAACATTGATACCAAGTTTAAGATGTCACAGTAACCCTATAGGCCCAAAAAGCTGGGGCTGCTTAATTCACAGAAGCATAATCATTGCAGCTTGTTTCAGGCACTTAAAGCAATGAAAGGCAATAATGTGTTTATTTTTATGACTTATTTTAATTAGATAATTTCAGGAAAACATGTTACCATGCAAAACTAGAACGAGGGTCGATGCATCCAAAAGGTAGTAGGACAATAGAATAATTTGTCAGCATGTGCAGTGAATGTAGATACCCTGCATATCTTCGAGATAGCACTAACAGATCCAAATTAGGACAAAAATGATAAGACACAGAAGGTAGATAAAGTATCAGGCTGTATAAGACAATATGAGACAGGAGGTACAAGAGCAGAGGGACCTGGGTGTATATATGTACAGACCATTGAAGGAAGCAGGACAAACAGAAAGAGCAGTTAATAAATCATAAAACTGTTCTCCACTTTATTAATAGGGATACAAAAGTACAAAAGCAAGAAGGTGATGTTGAACTTGTACAAAATACTTAACAGACTGCAGCTGGTGTATTACCTACTGTTGTGGATGCCACATTACAGGAAATATATGAATCCATTGGACAGTGTGCAAAAACAATTTACAAGGGTGTTTCCAGGAATAATAAATTTCAGTTACGAGGATATATTAAAGAAGTTGGGACTGTTTTCTTTGGAGAGAAGAAGGCCAAGGGAAGATTTGATAGAGGGTTTCAAATCCATGAGCCAGCTGGATACAGTCATTGGAGAAGCTGATCCCAGTTGTGAAAAGGAACAAGAATGAGAGGACAGAGACTTAAAGAGATGTGTAAATGAAGAAAAGAGCAATGTGAGAAAAAATAATCATTCAGTGACTGGTTAGGGTGTGTAACACAATATCTGAGAATGCAGTTGAGGCAGGTTCAATTGAGACACTTAAGAGGTCATTATATGTTTATTTGAACAGAAATAGTGTGCAAAAAGGCAGACAATTAGCACTAGTTAACAATGCTCCTTTTAAGAGCAGGTTTCGACACAATGGGCTGAGTGGCCTCTTTCTACAATTAATAATTTTGTAATTCTGTGAGTCTGTGATATTAACCATGCTCAATTTGGTTTTGTGGACAAGTTTGATTACACATAGTTCTGAAATATATTTTCCATTTTCATTTTCCAGATTGTGTCACCCTAAATTAATTGTCTTTTTTTGTTTCCCTCTCCCTGGAGGTGGCAATGCTGCCTGGAATGAAATCATTAATCTGTGAGACAGGTTTGATGGGCCTGCTTCCTGTTCAACATTCCCACATCTTCACATGTCATTTCACCGATGGTGCTCTGTAGAGCTGTCGGGTATGATGTAGGAAGTGGATTCCAAATTTAGAACTGAGTGTGTATAGAAGAGAAGAAGATCTCATACAAAATTAACAGGTGCATAAATCTCTGTTTCTATTGATTATATTTGAAATTGAGACTAGCTGAAGAATTGTTAATGGCCATTATACTAATGAAGAGTTAGAGCCAAAGTCTGAAAAAAAAATTACATTCTTGAAACATCAAGTTGTCAAACACTTCTGAAGACTTCATAAATTAGAACAAATTATCATTGAATAAATGGACCAATGGATTATACTCAATATTCACTGACTAAGTCAGCCAGCAGAGTGGTCACTTGTTTATCTTCCATATTTTGTTCATTGTTTCTTTATTAAAGTTGGTTTTCTGTACTTATGTTGGCAACTTTAAAGATGGAGCAAATCACAAATTAAACAGTCTCCACAATTTCTCTCCTTCAATTTCAGAAAAATCCTCTTTGCCACAATGGAACATTTGTATTCTTTACATCAATAATCACTGCTCCAATATGCTTTATCAATGTACTACTAGCAAAGGAATTTGCTGTTGATTCATTGCCGTCAACAATTGGTTAAAATTGCTCATGCTCATTTATCTTAGAATCTTTCTAAGGAGTGGAGAGGAGAGAATTCCTTTGCATCAACCTGGACTAGTTTCAAAGCATCTTTATCAGGTTATTGGTATTGCAAAACATAGGATTGATACATGCAATAGTTTGTGCCTGTACTCCATTTGCCATCTAAGCAGTTTTCTTTACATTTCCTTGAATGGTAGGTCAAGATAATGCTCAAAACAAATGATTTGGATGATGATGTAAATGAAAAACTTCTGGGATGTTCAAAATTTTCATTTTCAAGGGTTGAAATCGTGGTGGACTATTACTACCTTATTCCTGTTGATATGGCCAAATGTGATTCTGAAGTGAGCCAGACAACAGAAGCTGAGTTTTTGAAATATGCTGCATGCCTTTGCAAGTAGTAACACAAGGTAATCATAAAGAATTGACACAAAGGACTGAGATTTATTTCTCGGCTAAGAGTATAGTACACAGTTCTGGTTCCTGTTGTACAAAAACGATATTGAAGTATCTGCATAAAGATTTGCATAAATGTTCCTAGGATTCAGAGGATGCATATTAGAAATGATTGAGCAGTCTAGATCTCTCAGGAGAAATTTAGTAGGATTTTATTTTTACATGGAAAGTATTGAGAACGTGGAACCCTATGTTACCTTGAGTAATTGAAGCAGCATTGATGCATTGAACAGAAGGTTTTGGTGCATACATATGTGAGAAGGGAAGTTTGTATGAGGTATAAATACTGGCATAGACTATTTGGGCTGAATAACCTCATTATATGCACTAGATTCTATATAATTCAACTAAGAACAGGTTGGTTTACAACATGTCCCTGGAGTCTTACATCATGTCATTCTGAGTTAAACCCTGACTTATGATGTTGATTTCCATTTATGTTAAACTTGTAGCTTAAACGCACTTTTAAAAAAATCAAATGAGTTAATTTATTTTCAGATATAGTTAATAGCATTAAATGATACATGTAGGTTAGCAAAGTCTGAGCCAATATACGTACAAAGAGTTCAGTCAGAAATGTTCATGTTTAGTTAATAACTTGAGATTAATGATAGCTGTTGCTCTTGCTTACACAAATGAGGTCATATTTATCAATTGCAATTGAAAGCCTTGGGACTATTTAAATTGTAATTGTGTTAGTCTTACAAATTTAGATCTGCTGTAGGTGCCTTTTTCAGGTTCACTGACATCAGTCATTTCCAACAGTACTCTGAGTGTTTTACTTTCATGGAAGTTGATTCATACTGCCTTCTTTCTGCACAAATAATAGCATGATCCAGGGACAAAAGAATAACAACCTTTCAGGATGTGGATCAGGTCCTCTGTCTTTCACATAAATGCTTCTTCAGTCTGTCTCAAGGTGAACTTGGAAAACAGTGGTGGTTTGAGGCCTTATTCAAAATAGTAAGCTTCTTTATACTGCAATAATGTGTGCACACTGAATAACCATTATGATCAGTCTTAGTTCATTCAATTTTTTTTTGTTCATTCATCTCTAGTTGCCTTTGAGAAGGTGGTGGTGAGCTACCTTCTTGAACCACTGCAGTCCATGTGCCCTGGGTACACCTACAATGCCATTAGGGATGGAATTCCGGGATTTTGACATTTGAAGAATGGCACCATATTTCCAAGGTGATGGCATTCCCATGAACCTGTTGCACTTGTCCTTCTAAATACAACTGTTTTTTGGTTTAGAAAATGCTGCCTAAGGATCTTTGGAGAATTTCTGCAATGCATCTTGAAATAGCTTCAGTGGTGGAATAGCTGAATGTTTGAAAATGTAGTGCCAGTTAATTAGGCTGCTTTGTCCTGGATAGTCTCAAGCTTCTTAAGTGTTGGTGGAGCTGATTCTATCCAGGCAAGTGAGGAATATTCCATCACACTCCCGAAAAATAGATGGTGGACAGGCTTTGAATGGTCAAGGGTTGAGTTACTCGCTGCAGTTATCCTAGCCTCTGACCTGCTCTCATAGCCACTGTATTGATATAGGCACATAAGAACAGGAGTAGGCCACTCAGCCTCTCCAGCCTGTTCAGCCATTCAATAGGATCATGGCTAATCTGTGTCCTCACTCCATAGACCTGCCTTTGGCCCATTTCCCTCAATACCCTTTAAAAAATCCATTTCAGGTTTAAAATAAACAACTAACCCAACATCTGCTGCCATTTATGAAAAAGATATCCAAACAGCTACCATCTTTTGTGTGTAGAAATGCCTCTTGACATCTCTCCTGAATGGCCTGGCACTAATTCTCAAACTATACCCTCTCGTTCTAGAATCCCTGACCAGTAGAAATAGTTTATCTTTATCTATCCTGTCATTCTACTGATAATCTTGAAGACTTCAATCAGATCATTCCTTAACCTTCTAAATTTTTGTAAAAGCAAAAATATGGCAAGTCCAGTTCTGTTTATGGTCAATGGTAACCCCCAGGCTATAGATAGTAGGGATTCAGTGATGGCAATGTTATGAAATGTCAAGAGATGACAGTTAGATTGTTTCTTTTTGCCTGGCTTTTGTGTGGCATGAATGATACTTGCCATTTTTCAGCCCTCGCGTGGATATTGTCCAGGTCTTACTGTTTTTGAACATGCTTCAGGGTCTGTGGAGTTGTGAATGGTGCTGAATATTGTGCAATAATTGGCCAACACCAAAACGTCTGACCTAATGACGAAGGGAAGGTCGTTGATGAAGCTGTTGAAGATTGTTGATTGGGACACTACCCTGAGGAGCTCCTGCAGAGATGTCCTGCAGCTGAGATGACTGACCTCCAACAACCACAACCATCTTCTCATCTTGCTATACACTACAATATATACATTCATCAAATGAGACAGAAGAAAGAAAATGAACATGACATTCTTCTGCAATGTAGTGAGGTATCTCAATTGAGGATCAAAGAACTTCCAACTTATTAAGAGTAAAATGCCTTTAATTACCCACACAAAATGATAAATTCCTAACTTTTTAGTTATTGGGAAAACATCTTGCATCTCCATTGAGATGCATTTTTAATAGACCGCAAGAGAACACATTTTGCTTAAATTAAAAGCAATTTGTATTTCCAAATGCTTTCTTCAGAGAAATGTTCAAAATATTGAGACAATGGTAATTGCAATTAGTGTGGTGTTCTAAAGATGGGTTGCATCTTCACAATCTTCTAAACACCAGAATACCTCCAAGAAATATTTATTGCATTGTTGATAAATAAGGTAGTTGAAAAGGATTCTGAAATGGGAGTTTGCCAGTTTTTAAATGATACTGAATGAAACAGAATGTCTCATTCCGTGGACAGATTGTAATACGATAATCTCTTGGATGGTTTCAGTTCAGCCTTATAAACTAAAGCAGCAAAATCCTCATGTTATCATAAATGATCACCTGAAGCCCTCCACCAATAATCTACCCCTAATGTTATGTTAAATTTATGCAGCCACTATTTTCACTTGTTTCCTATTTATCACACCCACCATCTCACTTGCTTCAGTTTACAGGGTTAACATTGCATCAAGTTCTAACAGGTTTCAGTTACTTTGCCCAAATGTCTCTATTGGTCGATCTACATTGGCTTCTGGTATGCCAACATCTCAATTTTAAAACTGTCAGCCTTGTTTTTAAATTCATTCAAGACCCCATCCTTCCCAGTCTCCATAAACTCTTCTAACCCCAAACCATCAAAAATCCCAGTGCACCTCCATTTCTAACCTCTTTGGATCCCTATTTTTAACTGCTGTCCCACATCGTTGATTCTTGCAAATCTAATGTTGGTAATTGAACAATTAGTATCTAACAGTGAAGAGAAATGTGCCATTGTATAAGTGATACAAACCACACCTCCTTAAAATTTTCAGTATTTTGGAATAAACACAACTAAACAACAAACAACTTCCACTTTATGTAGTAAAATGTTTCAAAGAGCTTATGGTGAAAAGGAATGCTAATTCCAGTTAGTGTGGTGTTTTAAAGATGGGTTGTATCTTCACAATCTTTCAAACACCAGAACATCGCCAAGAAATATTTATTGCATGGCTGGCAATGTGGCTCAGTGGTTAGCACTGCTATCTCACAGCACTAGGGATCCGGGCACTGAGGTAAAATCAAATGATAGAGAATTAAAAAAAGAACATGGCATGCTTCTACCCTCAGATGACTGTGTGGAGTTTGCATATTCTCCCCATATCTGCATGGGTTTCCTCTGGTTGCTCCTGGTTTCCCCTCACAGTCCAAAGATGTGCAGGTTAGATGGATTGGCCATGTTAAATTGCTCACAGTGTCCAGGGATGTGTAGGATAAGTGGATTAACCATGGGAAATGCAGGCATTTGGTTTTAGGTAGGGGGCTGGGAAGCTCTTTGGATGATCAGTCTAGACTCGATATGCCAAATGGCCTGCTTCCAAACTGTAGGAAATCTATGAATATTGTCTTAGTTCTTGCCAAAATATCATTCAAATATTACTGTGAAGCACTGCAACCTGAACAATGTATTTAAAAATTACCTTTAATATAGAAATGTGTTGGAGAGGTATAACGAGACCCAAAAAGCCACCAAGCCACAGCAGTGATTATTAGGAGGAGAACAAAAGTTTGGTCAAGACATGATTTTTAAGGAGGCCTTACAGGATCAGGACTGAGTGGAGATGCAGTGGGATGTGGGTAGCATATTTCAGAGTATGGGACTTAGGTATCTGAAGATATAGCCACCAAAGGAAGTGCTCAAAAACCCAGAGTCAGAGGAGCATTCGAGTTAAAAAGGCATCTGGTGCTTTTTTTTCTGTCTTTTGATGGCAAGTAATCAGACATAACTTTTTTTTCCTTTTGGAGAAATGAACCTCTAATTCAAACACATGATTCTTCTTAGTACTCCTCAGTTGTTTTCCCTTTGTAGCCCATACATTCAGAAATTTATGTATTCTGCCTTACTGTGGCATCCAAGCTACAACTTATTAGTAAATCAAACAAAAATAATTTAGTTTATGGTCAACACCTCCACCATTATGGACTCTGTTTCAGTGCCAAAATAAGAATAATACCATGGTGGGCTTCAGCCTGGTGATACTGATTTTGCTTTCATCTATAATAACAGGAAAAAGATGCCATGTTAACCTAAACAGCTGAGAACAGATGATGGTAATTTCATAGAGGAAGTGAGGAAGGTTATAACAGCTTAGTGCCACTTTTGAAAACTGAGCACTGGTCGCACATTCTACATTTCTCATCTGATCTGTGTGGGTTAGAGAAAGTGGTATAAAATTAAAGTAATTAAAATGTCATGCAAATAATTGTAAAAATATTTATCTTTAAATTATTAGTAGCAATTTTGGCAGCCAGTGGTTAATAGCATGCTTTTATTATAACGCTGATTGTAGAAATATTTGGTTTTATATTTAGGATCAAGAATGAAACTGTAGTATATGAATGGATTCCAATTACCTAGTATAGAGGCCAAAGTTTAAACTTATGATTACTTCAATTGTGATGGGTGCTGGTGATCTGGTGACCACCAGAGTGGTCCAGAAACTCTCTAAAACATTTGAGAATCGAGATGCTGAGTCATTGCTAAGTGAAGGGAAGGGTTTGAAAGTGGTGTCAACAGTCAACTTAGTAATGACTCGGCATCTTGATTCTCAACTTTTTCAGAGAGTTTCTGAACCACTCTGGTGGTCACCAGATCACCAGCACCCATCACAATTGAAGTAATCATAAGTTTAAACTTTGGTCTCTAAACTAGGTAACTGGAATCCATTCATATACTACAGTTTGGATTGTTCTCCTTGGAGAAGAGCAGCTTCAGAGGAGACTTGAGAGAGGTATTCAAACTCATGTGGGATCAGGACAGAGTATATAAGGAGAAACTGTTTTCACTGTTGGAGAATCAAGAATAAAAAAGACAGATTCAAGGTAATTGACAAAAGAGCAATAGATACACGAGTACAATCATTTTCATGCAATGAATGGTTAAGATCTGGAATGCAGAAAAGGAAGATAGTGCATGGTTATGGGGGAAAGGCAGGAGAGACCATAGGTGAACTCTTCCTTCAGAGAGTCTGCACAGATTGAATGGGCCAAATGTCCTCCTCCTGTTCTGTGAAGAAGTCTATGAATATGGTCATCCCTAAAGTCCAGAACTTCTTTCCTAATTCTTTCTGGCTCTCTGGCTCTCTCAGTTCTGTATAACCTCCCGCTTCCACCAAATATTTGGTCACCTGCCCTGATATCCCCTAGGCAGCCTGGTGTCAAATGTTCTCACTGTAAAGGATTTTGGGATGTTTTACAATGTTAGAGATGGTACATAAATGAGAGATGAATGATCCAGATTGCTGCTTTCCCTGAGCAAATTCCATGTTGCTTGCAACCAAGCCGCAGTCCAGGGTATAATCAATGGTCATCCTTCATCAACAGACATTGATTTGAAGCATCTGGCAACCCCTCGCCACCATAATGACACCTCTCAATGCATTGGCAGTGTGCTCTGGAAGCATAGATTTGCTCACAGGGCACACCAGCAATTAGCACTGAAAGACTATAAATGGGGACTGTTTGTACAGAGGCACAGGGACCCAGCTCACAGACTGGACTAGGCTGCACCTCAGGGCTTCTCATTTGCTCTCTTAGCATTCAGTCACTTTGCACCTATCTGCATGCTTACAGCATCCGTGCCTAGTGTTGACAATGAACATAATCACACAAAGAGGCAGCTTGCCTTGCTGCTCAGCACTCCTTAGTCTAGGAGGCACACATTTTGCTGTACAGCAGAATGCTACGTCAATCTCACACTGGCACCATGTGCCAGCAGCTTACACGGCAGTCTCACTGGGTAGATAGGAAAGGTAGGCAGGTTGGAGGCATGTAGGTAGGTTGGGTAGGGACCTGTGAGGTTAATGGGACGGTCTACATGAAAGAGGATGTGGATATTTAGGGGCTCACTGACAAATTCAGGTTGAGGTTGGAAGTTAATGGCATCCACTGTTGCTTTTCATTCTGCTGGAAATCGTAAGCGTACAATTGGGAAGGAAATGCCTGTCCTCAGGAATCAATGCCCGAAACGTCGATTCTCCTGTTCCCTGGATGCTGCCTGACCTGCTGCGCTTTTCCAGCAACACATTTTCAGCTCTGATCTCCAGCATCTGCAGACCTCACTTTCTCCTCAAGGAAATGCCTGTGCCCACACTGGGAGTGCCTGAACAGAAAGACAAACAACCACATGTAAGGTTAAAGGGCAAATATTTGAACATAATGTGAGATTCACGTACAAACCATTGAGACCAATGTCACCAAAATGCACTCATTAAGTTTTCTTTCTCCTCTCCCTCTCCCTATGTCTCAGTACTCCCTTGTTCTCCAGCTGGGTTGGAGGGAACCTGCTCAGCTGCGGAGCCCATTGGCCCTGAAGGTTTGGTGGGGAAACCCAGATACTTGTGTCTGATTGGCCCACACATCTGAGGGCCTTCCAGCAGAGGCAATATCAAATTCTTTGTATTGAACTTCCAAGGGTCCAAACATCAGGCCAGGTGGAAGTGGAGGGCTGGTTTATCTGTAAAGGGGCCAGAGTGTAATTCTGCCTCCTGATAGGTGCCTTTTGGTACTGCCCTGTCTCTTTGTGAGGAAGGGCCACATGGAGTGGGGATCAAGGTTCCCTGTTCCCCTGACATCAAGCCTTCAGTCCAGGGTAGGGACAAGGTGTGCACACCTACAGCAGCTTCTCAGGGAGATGTGTGTGGCTCTCTGTCACAGCTGCCAGCCTGTCCATGAAGGCAGCCACACAGTCACATGATTCACTGCACTTTAGCAGTGAGGGCCTCTGCTAGTCCTGCCTGTGCTTGCAGATTAAGTCCCTGAATGCAGTCCCTGCCTGGGTCTGAGTAGGTGCCTGGTCTCCACCTGTCCCCACTAGCCTGGGGTGGCATTCCTCTGCCTGCTGCAGAGGATCACTAGCACATGCTCCCATATTCTCTCTACTTAATGTACCCAGTAAGGTGTTAGTATCTGGGCTGATGGGAAGGTACATGAGGCAGCTTTGTCGATGCTTCCTCTATGGCCTTGGTATTTTCGTCCTCACAGCTCCTGGAGGACACTTCCGGGGGAGCTGGGCTTTTCACCACAGAGCCCATGGGGCAGCTGCTTGTTACTGGAGGACACACATGAGAGGTGACATTGCAGCAAGTGAAAGAGACTGACAGTGCTGTTAGTGGGAGAGTGGCAGAAGCTTGTAGAATAGTGTTTAAACAGAATTGCTGGAAAATGTCAGCAGGTCTGGCAGCATCTGTGGAAAGAGAGCAGAGTTAATGTGTCAGGTCCAGTGACCCTTCTTCAGAACTGACTGTAGCTATGAAAAAGTTGGTATATGTGCTGAAGATGGGGTGAGGATAGGGGGAAGGAGTAAATAATAGGTGGAGATGGAGCACAGAGAAAGGGAACAACAGTTGAACAGACAAAGGGATAGCTAATGGTCTGCTCAGGAGAATGAATATTCACTAATAGGGATGATTATGAGCTGACAATGGGTTGTGTGTGGGAGTACCCCATGTGATGACAAGATCCGGTGTGTGGGAGTTGGGGTAAGGACATGAAAGAAGGTGCTCATGTCCTGAAATTATTGAACTGGATATTGAGTCCAGAAGGCTGAAGGAAAATGAAGTGCTGTTCTTCCAGCTTGTGCTTCGCTGGAGCACTGAGATAGAGATGTTGGTCAAGGAACATGGTGCTATGTTGATGTGGCAGACAACCAGAAGCTCAGGGTCATTTTTGTGGACAGAAAGTAGATATTTTACAAAGCAGTCACCCATTCTGTGTTTCATCTCCCTCATGTAGAGCAGACCACATTGTGAGTGAGTACAATAGACTAGATTGAGTGAAGTGCAGGTAAATTGTTGCTTCACTTGGAAGCTGTATCTTGGGCCTTGGATAGTGAGGAGGGAAGAAGTCAACATGCAGGTGTTGCACCTTCTGCAATTGCAGGGGAAGATGCCATGGAAGTGTAAGGGGGGAAGGTATTAGGTGTGGAGGAGGAGTGGACCAAGCTGTCCCACAGAGAATGGTCCCTCGTAGAGACCGATGAGAGAACTCTGTCTGATGGTGACATTGTGCTGGAAGTGGCTGCTAATGATCCTCTACATGTAGATGCTGATCAGGTGGTAAGTGAGGACCAGAGGACCCTACTGCTATTGTGGGAAGAAAGAGAAGAGGTGAGGGCAGGAGTGTAGGACATGGACATGCAATCTCTTGACACCATGAGTTGCCACTTCACAGCAGGTTGCATGGTTTCTTTATTCACTTGTGGGACATGGGCATCGCTGGTTGGGCCAGCATTTATTGCCTGTCCCTAGTTGCCCTTGAGAAGGTGGTGGTGAGCTACCTTCTTGAACCACTGCAGTTCACATGCTGTAGGTTGACTCACAATGCCCTTTGGGAGGGAATTCCAGAATTTTGGCCCAGTGACACTGAAGAAATGGCAAAATATTTCCAAGTCAGGATGGTGAATGGCTTGGAGAAGAACTTGCAAGTGGTGCTGTTCCCATGTTTCTGCTGCCTTTGTCCTTCTAGATAGTAGTGGTCATGGGTACCTTGTAGTTTTACCCAATCAAATAGGGTAATTGTAACTGCTGTGTGATAAGAAGTGATGTTGGCAAGGGAGGAGACCTAGAATTATGTGAAGGGATGAATATATTGGATTGAATTAGCTAAATAAATGTGTATTTACATAGAAATTTGCTTCAGACAATTATTTTGTATCTTAGAGTCCACAATAATCTCCATTGCACACAAAAAAGTGGACTATTTTAAACAAGTGAATACAAAGAAAAACCTGGGAACTACAGACCAGTAAGCCTAACATCTGTGATAGATAAGTTACTTGAGAAACTTCTGAGAGATAAGATATACATGCATTGGAAAGACTGGGTTTGATTATGAATAGTCAGCATGACTTTGTGCTTGGAAGATTGTTCCTCACAAATTTACTAGAGTTCTTTGATGTAGTGACCAGGAAGGCTGATGAGAGCTGGGTGGTGGATGTTTTTATATGGATTTCAGTAAGGCCTTTGATAAGGTTCCATATGGTAGGTTGCTCTGGAAGGTTAGATCGCATGGAATGCAGGGCAAGCTGGCAAACTGGATACACAATTGGGTGTAGGAAGCAGAGGGCAATAGTGGAGGGATGCTTTTCAGACTGGACGACTATGACAAGTGGAATGCCTCAGGGGTCGGTGCTGGGCCCATTGCTGTTTGTTATCAATATCAATGATTTGGATGAGAATGTACAAGGCATGATTAGTAATTTTGAAGATGACACTAAAATAGCTGGTATCATGGACAGTGAGGAAGGTTATCAGAAATTGTGGCAGGACCCTGATCAGTTGGGAAAGTGGGCTAAGAAATGTCAAATAGAGTTTAATATAGATAAGTGTGAGGTCTTGCATTTTGGAAAATCAAATCAAGATGGGAGTTTCATAGTGAATGGTAGAGCTTTAAGGAGTGTAGTGGAACAGAGGAACCTTGAAGTTCAGGTGCATCATTCTCTGAAAGTGGAGTCACAGGTAGACAGGGCAGTGAGGAAGGCTTTTGGCACACTGGCCTTCGTCAGTCAGGGTATTGAGTATAGAAGTTGGGAAGTTATGTTGCAGTTGTACAGGATGTTTGTGAGTCCACATTTAGAGTATTGTGTTTAATTTTTGGTCACCTTGCTATAGGAAGGATGTTATTAAACTGGAAAGACTGCAGAGGAAATTTACAAGGATGTTACCAGGACTCAACGGTCTGAGTTATCGGGAGAGGTTGGACAAGCTGGGACTTTTTTCTTTACAGTGCAGGAGACTGAGGGGGAATCTTATAAGATCATGAAAGACATGGAAAGGGTGAATGCACTCAGTCTTTTTTCCCAAGGTTAGGGAATCAAAGATTATAGGGCATTAGTTTGAGGTTAGAGGGGAAAGAATAAAAGGGAACCTGAGGGGCAACTTCTTTTCTCAGAGGTTGGTATGCATATGGAATGAGCTGCCAGCATACGTGGTTGAGGTGGGTACATTAACAACATTTAAAAGGCACTTGGACAAGTACATGGATAGGAAAGGCTGAGAAGGATATTAGAAGGCCAAGTGCAGGGAAATGGAGTTAATGTGGATGGACATTTGGTCAGCATGGACCAGTTTGGGCCAAAGGGCCTGTCTCCATGCTGTCGGACTCTGACCCTATGAATCTAAACTGGCATTTCTTTTTCTATGCTTATCTTTCATACTGTTATTTACAGTGTGAACTTAAATGATGCCTAAAATGTACTGAACCTAAGATTCTGTAATTGATTTTAATTCTGTCTTAACTAAGTTTTTTTTTGCTGGGGTGTTCTTTCATTTGTATTGAGCAAGTGAAAAATACAAATGTTGGAGAGCATAATTTTTTTAATACTGTTTAGCAGCCACTCAACAAAAAGTACTCCAAGTAAGTGCAACACAGATGAAAGCCTTAAAAACCCTATCTGATCATGGTGGAGCTTTCTGTTTGCCAATCCATTTCTATAACATGAAAGCATTGTCTATTTTGTGTTGATTTATAATAAATGTTCATGCTCTTGACATGTCCGCACCATAAACTCTGTCCAAACTGCCAAAAGGTCCTTTTTGTTTCTACCTAAAAGTGTTATCCCACACAACTGAGCACTTTCCCACCACCAAAGTCACCATGACTTCTCAATGCTTTTTTCTTTATCTAGCACCACCATCAGTGAAAAACACCTGTGTGTTTACAATTGAGTATTTACAAGCCAAGCCCATTATGGGCTAAATATTTTTAATCAACCTTTTCACACACAATTCTACACTAGGTGAGACTTGAACTTGGGTGCTGTGGCTCAGAAGGTCGGATATTACCACTCTGCCAGAAGAGCTCCCAAAAGGTCCTTTTGACCCTGAATAATAATGTAAAACAGGTAATATTGTACTATCAGCATACTAGATATACATCTCTCCTCATTTTAACTTCTAAAGTGGATTCAAACATGATTGCAGGCATTCAAAAATGATGATCTAATTCAGTGTTATCTAGTTCATATTTAAATATATATTTATATAACATATTTTTATTTATATACAATTAAACGTTTATTTTTGTTTCCGCTTGTTGTTGGTTCCCATTATTAACATCAAATAATGTGTTAGAAATGAGGATGATAAGGAATTAAGTGAAATTGGGTGGCTAAGAATTAATACAAAATTATACTCTACAGCAGAATGCCTTCTGCAAAATGCAACCAATTAGGACTGAATATTCTGGATTGTTGTGTCAGATTGATTTTATAGATTTTTAGTTAGATTTCACAATAAGTAATTTTAATTTTGTCCTTGGGGACAACTAGATCCACATGGCCTTTTCTTATTCCATACTTTTTTATAACTTTAATTGAAATCATACATCCCAAATTGGAATGTCTCAAAGCTCACAGTGAGTTAATCAGTATCAAATAGTCAGAATTATCCCCTGCTTTAGTTCCCTGCTGTGCAATATTGCTATTGTCTGTTTGTAAAGGGGATGCAAGAAAAGAAAGACATGGGTAACATGTTAAGTACATGTAATCATGTTAACAAAGCATTTAAAGGTTGTTTAAATCAAAGCATAACATTTAATAAATATGCTATGAAGTTATTTAAAACTATACAAAACATTAGTTTGACATTGACTGGATGACTGTGTTTAATTATGGAGAGCATCATTTTGGAAGGAAGTGATAGCTTTAAAGAGGTTTGAAGAGAATTACCAGGATGGCTTCCAAACATAAGAAATTACAGTTATTTAGAGATAATTTATCCGAAGCTTGGTTGTTCTCCCGAAAGAAGAGTAGAGGCTAAGACCAGATTTGACAGGAGTATTGAAAATTAGGAAGGGATTGGAGACAGTAAACATAGAGAAAACTGTATTCAATGGAAATTGTATGACTAACCAAAGGGCACAAACTAATTGTGATTAGTAAAAGAATCAGAAGCAAGACAAGTAATAACTTTATTGTGCAACATGTGGGGTTGTGATTCCAGAACAGATTTAATCAAAACCTTCAAATGGGAATTGGGTAAAACCTTCAAGGATAGAAAATAGTCATGGAAATATTGGTAAGAGACATAAGAGTGGGAATAAGTGAACTATTTTTTAACAGAGCTGGCACAGATTTTATGTCCTTCCCTCTTAAGGCCAGTGTCCGTGCAGGAATCAGGGTTTATTGCCAGCTTTTTGGGAGGTGTATCATTCAAAGTCCCTCAATGCCTGACCAGGGGACCCAATAACAGGAAGACGGACATTGTAGTGACCCAAACCCCTGCCCTTTATTTAGACCCAAAGCGCACCTCATTCCCACTAATGCCAGTGACCCTTCTTGTAATAGAAAGCCACCATTTGCTGGCGTGTATATTGTTGGTAACTCTCAGAGATCATTGCTTTGTCCTCCAGGATCCTTAATCCCAGGGAAGAACAAAAGGTGAAGAGAAAATGAGGTCTGCAGATGCTGGAGATCAGAGATGGAAATGTGTTGCTGGAAAAGCGCAGCAGGTCAGGCAGCATCTAGGGAACAGGAGAATCAACGTATCGGGCATTAGCCCTTCTTCAGGAAAGCGAAGAAGGGCTTCCTGAAGAAGGGCTAATGCCCGATACGTCGATTCTCCTGTTCCCTAGATGCTGCCTGACCTGCTGCGCTTTTCCAGCAACACAAGAACAAAAGGTGGCCTTTTGCCTGCTAAACGCCAGTTAAATAGCTAATACCCCAGGCCTTCTTCACCCTTATTTTGCTTCACCTGTCGGGCAAATTTGACTTATACTGCCCTGAACCTACCACCTTTGTATCAATGTGCGACAGGAACTGCTTTACATTATGAAAAGTAGTAGATTAACGCAGGAACCACTCTCGATCTGACTCATTTGAGCTCAAAAGATGTCAGCTGGATGACAACTTCTACAGATGTAGTATAACTTCAGCATGGTGTGAAAGATTTAAAAATGTCTATGCTTGCTGGAATCAGTCGGGATTTTATAAATTTATTGACTTTTTTAACATTGAGCAAAGATAGATGTTGCTGCCTGCCTCTGCACAGCAATAAATAAGCTGCCTGTGATGAAAGCTCAGTCTTCATTCAAAGCATAAATTAACAGACTCTTTTCATTTAAACTCTGACTTTAAGGTGCCCTGAAAAGCGGTGCAACTGAAAGCATGATTCAGGTGACATCACATTACACCAAATAAATAACAGTTTCAGACTGGCATCAATAGAATTCCTGCAGTTCCAAATTATCTCTTTACAACTTCCTGAATGTAACCACTAAATGACTGCCTGAGATCATCCACTGTGATTTCTTAGCCGATGATGATGTCAACAGCTTGCTAACAATTACAAGGGAAACATATGTCATTGTATTCAAGCATTTTATGAAACTATTTTACACAAAATGCACTTGTTTCAGTTACTAATCAAAAGAGTTGCTCTTTGGGTGAGATGGAAAACACATCAAAAGTTTGGACCTCCTTGTTGCCAGCCAACAACTAACCCCTGACATCATCATCTCATCTGATGTCAAAAAGCTGTCAACAATCTCTCAAAAACAGATAATGGCTTTATTTCACAACTTTGATCTGCAGCCAACTGATCACTGGGGCAGCTGAACACTGAAGATTGCCATGGTGAATCTGTACTTAGCAAAACACAGAAGAATCCACTTTTACAACAGATCAAGTATGTATAAGCCTCTTGCATCTGGGATTTATCCATCACATTTCAGACTATCAGAATTTGTTACATTTACAAAACCATGGTCTCAAAAAAATTAAAAAATAGAAAAAAGATAGTCTGTCATTATTCATAGAGCAGGGATTTGTCCTAGGTAGCATTTTTTACTCAACACATCCCATCAAAAATAGATTAACGAGTCATTAGTCATAGAGCAGTTTGTCATTTCTTGTCACAAATTTATATGACAATAGACAATAGGTGCAGGAGTAGGCCATTCTGCCCTTCCAGCCTGCACCACCATTCATTCTTATCATGGCTGATCATCCGCAATCAGTATCCTGTTCCTGCCTTATCTCCATAACCCTTGATTCCACTATCCTTGAGAGCTCTATCCAACTCTTTCTTAAACGAATCCAGAGACTGGGCCTCCACTGCCCTCTGGGGCAGAGCATTCCACACAGCCACCACTCTCTGGGTGAAGAGGTTTCTCCTCATCTCTGTCCTAAATGGCCTACCCCTTATTTTTAAGCTGGTTCGGGACTCACCCATCAGCAGAAACATGTTTCCTGCCTCCAGAGTGTCCAATCCTTTAATAATCTTAGACGTCTCAATCAGATCCCCTCTCAGTCTTCTAAACTCAAGGGTATACAAGCCCAGTCGCTCCAATCTTTCAACATAGGATAGTCCCGCCATTCCAGGAATTGACCTCGTGAACCTACGCTGCACTCCCTCAATTGCCAGAATGTCTTTCCTCAAATTTGGAGACAAGAATTGCACACAATATTCCAGATGCAGTCTCACCAGGTCCCTGTAAAGCTGCAGAAGAACCTCTTTGCTTCTATACTCAATCCCTTTTGTTATGAAGGCCAGCATGCTATTAGCTTTCTTCACTACCTGCTGTACCTGCATTCTTGCCTTCATTGACTGGTGTACAAGAACACCCAGATCTCTTTGCACTGCCTCTTTACCTAACTTGACTCCATTTAGGTAGTTATTCACATTAAACTGCATCTGCCATGCATCTGTCCACTCACCTAATCTGTCCAGGTCATTCTGTAATCTCCTAACATCCTCCTCACATTTCACCCTGCCACCCAGCTTTGTATCATCAGCAAATTTGCTAATGTTACTATTAATACCATCTTCTATATCATTAATATATATTGTAAAGAGCTGCGGTCTCAGCACTGATCCCTGCGGTACCCCACTGGTCACCGCCTGCCATTCCCAAAGGGAGCTGTTTATCACTACTCTTTGTTTCCTGTCAGCCAACCAATTTTCAATCCACTCAGTACTTTGCCCCCAATACCATGCACCCTAATTTTGCTCACTAACCTCCTATGTGGGACTTTATCAAAGGCTTTCTGAAAGTCCAGGTACACTACATCCACTGGATCTCCCTTGTCCATCTTCAGAGCTACATCCTCAAAAAATTCCAGAAGATTAGTCAAGCATGATTTGCCCTTCATAAATCCATGCTGACTCTGACGTATCCTGTTTTTGCTAGTGCATCCTTATTGTACATTATCCAAATGACAGATGTTAAGCTAACTGGCTTATAATTACCTTTTCTTTGTATCCTTCCCTTTTTGAGTAAGGGTTTATATTGGCTGCTAGAGTTCTCCAAATCTCGAGGACTTTTCCAGTATCCAAGGATTCTTGGAAGATTACCACCACACTCCACACCTACTTCCTTTAATATCCAAGGATGCAATCTATCAGGTCCCGGAGACATATTGGCCTTTAGCCCCAATAGTTTCCCCAGCGATAGTTACTGTATTTATGTTCTCCTACCTTTTTCCCTTGATTTACTATTTTTGAGTGTCCTCCACCATATTGGCTAATGCAAAACATTTGTTCAACTCCTGTGTCATTTCCTGGTTCCATAGCTTCATTATCCAAGGAGCCTATATCACTTTGGCCCCTCTGTCCCATTTTATTTAAAGAAATGCTTACTGTTCATATTTATATGTGGAATTCTCTTCCCGAAAAAGCAGTGAAAACTGGGATATTGCATTTATTCAAGGTACAGTTAAATAGATTTCGAAAAGTAGAAGAGTCAAAGTTTATGATGGCAGACAAGAAGTGAAAGTTACCATGGTCCACTGCTCACTTATCAGAGGTGAATGGTGAGTTGAACTGGACAGTCAATACACCTCAGGCAATGGACAGGTTGAAAAAGCAGAGCTTTCATAGTGATCTCAGCAGTATGAAAATTGAAGCGGTGCAGTGGAATCTCTACAATGCAAACCAACCATCAATCCAACTGAACTAAGTTAGAAACATGGCATTGAGATGACAACCAGGTCAACTATGAACCTTTCAAAGACCGGAGCAGGCTCAAATGAGTTTCTTTCTCTGTTAGATCCTTTGTTTGTCCTCAATTACTGTTGCCATCCGAAGTTTTTATACTGAAACTGCACACAGATTCTATGACATTGAAATGCATGGAAGTGAACAATTATAACACTGTAAAGGCCAAAAGTAACCAGTGACACTTAAAAGCATAATCGGCACTGCAGGTAAAATGCTAACTTTAGTAAAATTATGCTTTTGTTAATGACAAGAATTTTCAATGTTCTTCAATTAGAATATCCGAAAACTATTTTAGCTCAAGAGCTTTTCAAAGAAATTCAAGATTGAAAGCTGAACAATTTTAAAATCAAATCTTCAAAACTTTACCTGATAGAGTGACAATTCCAGTTGGTTGAGATTGAGAACGTAGATATGTGTTGCAAAATTCTGCTGATTCCAATGCCAAGAAGAGTACGTTACCCAGAAAGTACCCTGCTGTCTGTCCAACTGAATTGCAAGTAGAAGCAAGTCCTACATTTTCTTTGGATAGCTCCCAATGGCTCCTTTACTTCGAGGTCCCTGATCAATTCTGGTTCGTTGCACAATACCAGATCCAGAATTGCCTTCTCCCTGGTCGGCTACAGCACCAGCTGTTCTAAGAATCCATCTCGGAGGCACTCCACAAAGTCTCTTTCTTGAGGTCCAATACCAACCTGATTCTCCCAGTCTACCTGCATGTTGAAATCCCCTGTAACAACTGTAGTGACATCTTTGCGACAGGCCAATTTCAGGTCCTTATTCAACTTACACCATACATCCATACTACTGTTTGGGGGCCTGTAGATAACTCCCAAGAGGGTCTTTCTACTCTTAGAATTTCTCAGCTCTATTCATATTGACTCTACATCCCCTGATTCTAGGTCCCCCCCTGATTCTAGGGCCACTCCACCCCCTCTGCCCATCAGTCTGTCCTTACAATAGCACATATAGCCTTGAATATTCATTTCCCAGGCCCTGTCCACTTGAAGCCACGTCTCAGTTATCCCCACAATATCGTAGCTGCCAATTTCCAAAAGAGCCTCAAGCTCATCCATCTTATTTCTAATACTTCGTGCATTCATATCTAGTATTTTTAATTTGTTACTGCCCTCACCCTTCCTATCAATCCCTATTTCATTCAACTTTATGGCATGATCTCTTTTTGAGTTTTCTGCTTCATTGATACCGTTGTCTTTCTTTACTTCCCTTGTTCTAACTTTCCCTTCAATTTCCTTCTTAAACATCCAGTTTGTCCCCTCCCCCCCCCCGCTATTAGTTTAAACGCAGCTGTGTTGCAGTAGCAAACCTGCCTGCCAGAATGCTGGTCCCCAACCTATTAAGGTGCAAACCGTCTCTTTTGTATAATTTATGCTTATCACAAAACATACCCCAGTGATCCAAGAATTTAAATCCTTGCTTCCTGCACCAGTTCCCCAGCCACACTTGTGGAATAAAAGCAGTGTTGAATGATTTGGAAGGTACTATGACTGCAATAAGATGCTACAAGAATTAAAGTATTACTGTGAGCAATGTCACTAAAGAATGATAATGAATATTTGGGAGCTATCATGTGAATTGACGGGTTCAATCCACTGCATAACTATGACAGTGAAGCTCAAATAGTCAAGTTTGAAGTTTGAAGAAAAGCCATAACAACATAAACTTTGCTTTTCTCTAAAACTAGAGGTGCTATAGTGACTTGTAGCTCAGTAGTTAGTACAGCACCAGGGTCCTGGATTCGATTCCAGCCTTGGACTACATTCTGTGTGGAGTTTTCATGTTCTCCCTGTGTCTGTGTGGGTTTCCTCTCACAATCCAAAGATGTACAGGTTAGCTGAATTGGCCAGGCTATATTGGACATAGTGTTCTGGGATGTGTAGGTTAGGTGCATTAGTCAGGGGTAAATGCAGAGTAATGGGTTTAGGTGGGATACTCTTCAGAGGGTTGGTTTGGACTTGTCAGGCTGAAAGGCCTGTTTCCACACTGTAGGGATTCTAATTCTAAACAAACCCTCTCTAATTCTATAGCCCTTAATTCACTGGCACTTCTGTTTCTTTTTCCACAGATGCTGCCAGACCTTCTGAATTTCTGCAGCCTGATTTTGCTTGTTTCCATTTTCCAGCATCTGCAGCATTTGCTTTTGTTCAAATAGTTAATTCCATCACAGGCCTTCAGATTATATTTCAAGCCTTGTAGTTATGCTCTAGTACCTGTACATATATGTTGCAATAATTATATTTTTAAGTCTGAGATCAATTTCTACATTACCAATAATTGCCAAGAATTGTGGTGGTTCATTGTACACACCATGGTCCTGAGTATAAAAGTGTGATTACACTGTCTGTTTGCCTTTGAGATATTATTACTGTAAACTGTGAATGGGAAATACATAATTAATAGCCAAACATAGTTGTGACTTGTAAAATGTGTGTCCAACATGATGAATATTTCTTCATACAAAAAGCAAATGCAATCGAGAACGTGTGGGCTAGTTCCAAAGCGTTCTGCAATCAGACTTCATATGGAATTATAAATTGAAGTCTGATGGAAATTATTTTAAAAGTGCACATTTACCCTGAAAAGCTTAAATTATCTGAAAAATATTGTTATGCTGCATATCAAATCTGCAATTTGATATTCTTAAGTGTTCCAGTTCTTTGTATCATTTTTATGTGAATTGCTGAAATAACCAAATGTGATCTTTTGATGGAATACAAGCTGACCACATTTATGCTACAGCTTTTTTTGCCACTTTAGGGAGATATAAATATGTAAAACTCATATCAGAAACTTCTACAGTGCGTTAAAGGGGACAGTATTGTTAGATAAGTGTGGTTTGAGTTGGTCTAATAGACCTGAGTTATACTGCTCACTCTATGGATTAAATATTCCCAGTCCATGAATGATGTGGACAATTGAGAGTCAATTGGGAAAATATATCAAGAATAGAAAAATGAGATTCTTGATGTCCAGAAAAAGAAGTCCCATTTTCCATCCAAGGTTTGAATGGCAAGTCAGAAATCTCGCTGGTAAGAGGCAAGAGGCCAATTTGCATGCATTTACATCTTATTTTAACCTATTCTCACCTCATTTATGCAGCTTACTCTTCTCTCATCCAACAAAGAAATTACATAGCAACAATTCCTGACATGAAAGTCAGAGCAGGTATATAGAACATAGAACTTTACAGTGCAGTACAGGCCCTTTGGCCCTTGATGTTGCGCCGACCTGTGAAACCAATCTGAAGCCCATCTAACCTACACTATTCCATTTTTGGCTATATGTCTATCCAATGATCATTCAAATGCCCTTAAAGTTAGCACGTCTACTACTGTTGCAGGCAGGGCATTCCACGCCCCTACTACTTTCTGAGTAAAGAAACCACCTCTAACATCTGTCCTATATTTATCATTCCTCAATTTAAAGCTATGTCTCCTTGTGTTAGCCTTCACCATTCTCACCAGTGAGGAAAAAGACTCTCACTGTCCACCCTATCTAACCCTCTGATTATCTTATATGCCTCAATTAAGTCACCTCTCAACCTTCTTCTCTCCAATGAAAACAGCCTCAAGTCCCTCAGCCTTTCCTCATAAAACCTTCTCTCCATACCAGGCAACATCCTAGTAAATCTCCTCTGTACCCTCTCCAAAGCTTCCACATCCTTCCTATAATGCAGTGATCAGAACTGTAAACAATGACCTCATGGTTCCAAAAGTCAATCCCTTAACCAATAAAAGCTAACACACCATATGCCTTCCTAACAACCCTATCAACATTGGTGGCAACTTTCAGGGATTTATGTACATGGATATAGAGATCTCTCTGCTCATCTACACTACTAAGAATCTTACCATTAGCCCAGTACTCTACATTACTGTTGCTCCTTCCAAAGTGCATCACTTGACACATTTCCACATTAAGCTCCATTTGCCACCTCCCAGCCCAGCTCTGCAGCTTATCTATGTCCCTCTGTAACCTACAATATTCTTCTGCACTATCCACGACTCTACTGACTTTAGTGTCATCCGCAACTTTACTAACCCATCCTTCTGCACCCTCATCCAGGTCATTTATAACATTGACAAACAGCAGCTGAAACTTGCCACTTGCCTTTCTGGACCTTCATGTTGGCCAGCAATCCACAACATCTCCATGGCCTGCACACATCATCCATAGAAGTTGACAACAGATATGCACCAGCCTCATCACATCATCACAGCACTATTCCAACTCACTTAAAATACAATTATCCACTTCAATAGGATACTTTTCTTAGTATTTCTGCATTGCATGCAGGGAGAAGCACCTAACTATTGCATTGGAACAGCATACATGTTGGAGCTCTTCATTTGCTCTTTTAGCACTCACTCTCTTCGTTCCTACTTGGGTTGTCACAGTATCTCGGCCCTTCCTTGACTTTCTGCAATTTGCTGCCTCATGCAGAATTTATAGGCTCACAGGAGTTCCATTTTGCCTTGCCTTTTACTACGGACACAAAGCCAGGCAGCTGTCACAGTTGTCTGCAGATATCAGTCAAAGGAGTGGACATGTTGCTTTATGTTAATATGCTAAATCGAAGTCACACCTAGAGAAAGCACCAGCAGCTTATCTGGCAAAGACACCACATCTGCTGAAAGACCACATCTTAAAATCTAAGAGGAATTGTCTACTGTAAAGTTGAAGGGGACTGTTGTCAGTCAGGGGTCCTGCCATAGTCAGTCAAGGGTAGTGTCCAATCTCAGTTCAGAGACATGGACAGGTTCAACTGCCACCTAGAATGGCTAGGGCAGGGGAGTGAGACATGGTCAGTCCTGCAGGTACAGCGCAACAAGTTTGGGGATTAGCAATACATCAGCCGGGGTGTTGAACAGACATTGGACTGGGGCTCGGTCACTTATCACCTGGGGCTGGCCTTTGAAGTCGGTGAGTCCTGGGAATCCATTCTCTGAAATTCAGGGCAGTTGAAAGAAGGCCACTGCTCTGGTAAGAATTTTGGTGAAGTTAATTGTGGCAACTGGAAGGAGCATTCTTAGCTGCCAAACAGACATTAAATGTGATGAGGAACATAAGGCTGGGAGACAAAAGTGATTTGGAAGATACTGGAGGTGGCATGACATCAACAGTTACCCACACCTTGGCTTTGATGGGGAAATATTGCAGCATGATGGTTGGCATACCAAAGCTGTCGGGCCAGGACTCAGGGATAACACTGGGAGATGAAGATTTAAATGGAAGAGTTGAGTGAAATGGGAGACGTTAAGACAGAGAGGGTTCAGAATGTTCTCACAGGGGAGAAGGGC